>NW_020897914.1:3033823-3084306 GCF_003984885.1 Neopelma chrysocephalum
ATGGACATGGAGCAGGGATGGACATGGAGCAGGGATGGACATGGGGGTGGTGGGCCCAGACTGTGCCCACTGGGAGCACAGCCTGCCCCCTCTATCCCCACCAGCCACCAGAGATGCCACCAGCCTGGTGGCAGCTTCACCCACCACAGGCCCAGCTCTGGAGGGACGTTCAGCTCCACCTCTGAACCCTCCAGAACATCAAACCAACACCAGCATTTCACCAAAACAACTGTGCCAGTGAACTCCTGCAGAGAATTGAGAACCATGACAAGTGGTGCCAAAACCTCCTGCAGGTGCCCACCACAGTGGCCACTTGGGAGGGTTTGGAGCCCTTTTTTCTCTCTAACTCATCCCTTTGCTCTGCTCATGGGCACTCTGCAGAGCTTTGTTGGGATGTGCTCTGGAGCCAGGTGACAGCACAGAGCTCTGCCCTCCCACCTAAGCTCTTACATCCCTTCCTCTGACCCCTGCAAATCAACCTCCTCTCTGATGGCTTGGCTGGAGGAGGCAACATCCCACCAAGGAGTTAATCTGCACATCACTGGAGGAAAAATTAACACAAGTCCTGGTGTCGGTGTGGAGTTAAATATCTAATGCTCCCTGGGATTTCTGCTCCAAATGTAACTGTAATTAATTCTAAATGAGAAACTCTCCTGGCCTCATTAAAGATGACATCTGCAGGAACACTGGTCACACACAGAGGTTTGGAGCTGTTACAGCAGAGATCTGTTGTAGGAATAACAATGGATTATTCATATTCCCTGGAGAGATCAGAAAAAATAAATATACTTTGGTATCACGGGTTACAGCAAATGTCTAAGGAACATAAATCAGATTAAATCTCCCAGCAGATCAGTACAACCAGCAAAGCAAAGGTGTGACTGAGCAGGAACAGTCACCAGGGAGGAGAATTCCATGACTGTGGGGTCTGTTTGCATTGGGCACATCCAAAGGGCCACGGCTGAATTTACTTCAAATACACAGCTATTATTAAAGGGGAATTTTCACTATTTGAATAACTTGGAAAGGGCACAAGGCACCGCTCCTGGATATCAGTTTATACATGAAACAGGAGCAAAATGTTCTACTCTGAGAGCACCAAAAGGCAGTGTTTTGTTACAGACCTCCTTGTGGCAGGCAGTCCAGTAAAACTGATGTCCACAACAAACCAGGATGCAACCTCAGAGTAGAAAACACAACAGAAAACACAATCCTATTTACAGACTGCTTTGGTGGCTGCACTTTTTGCTTCTGAAGTTACAAACACACAAGAGAGCACAAGCTGAGCCCAGAGGGGCTGCTAGACATAGTCGTATTTGGAAGGGTAGGAGCGTCTTCCCTCCTCACTCCGAGGAGCTTCTTCATACCCCGGGCCCTTCCTGGTCTTTGGGTCGGGCTCATACCCCTTGTAGGGCCCCGTTCTGTAGGAGATGTTCCGTCCTGAGGCGTTGTAGGACACGGCTTTGTACCTGGAAGAGACACAAAAGGTGCCATCAGGCACTGGGGGGTCTGGGACCACCCGACCTGGCACCCTCTGGTCCTGTTTGCTGCTGGATTTTAGGCAACTTTGTGCTGTGTCATCGCTTGGAGACACTCAATGAGCTCAAAACCATCCACTCGTGGACAGACTGCAAGTCCCTTTCCTGGAGTTTCATGAACTTATGATTTCCTTCTCATCAGTAATTCCTTGGTTGAGTGAAGACCCCATGTACAATAACCAGCTGTGTAGGTGTACAAAGTTCTACCTGATGCAGCTGCCCCATCCCTGGAAGTGTTCAAGGCCAGGTTGGATGGGGTTTGGAGCAGCCTGGTCTGGTGGGAGGTGTCCCACATGGCAGGGGGTTGGAATTAGATGGTCTTTAAGGTTCCTTTCAACCCGAACCACTCTATGATTCTACATAAATCATGGGTCACCTGATGCAATCTCCACCTTCTAATGATCTGCTGTGCACCTTGCAAATGAAGCTGCAATTAATGGCCCTGACTTAACCAGGACACTGCAAATTTTAGATTTCAAGGTCTCTCTCCGGCTCTATTTGTTTGCAAGTCACACAGTCGGGGAAGGCAAATGGTCCCTTTTGGCCCCAAAAGGGCAAATAAATAAACAAGTATTGGTGGAGTTGATGTAGTGCTGGGTTAATGGTGGGACTGGATGGTCTTTTCCAACCAAAATGATTCTGTGATTCCACCATCACAGTAACTGCTGCGATGGGGATCTCAGAGACACGTTCTGGGCTGGTTGGGTGCTACCCCAACATCCAAGGTTTCAGGCAGCACCTTCCCATGTCTCCCACAGCTCAGCTTACCGGGATTCCTCTGGGATGAGCCCTCTGCAAGCCAGGCACATCATGATGCCCCCCACGAGGGCCAGGCCACCGGCCACCCACCCGACGAAGAGGGCTGAGCCGAAGGTGTACCTGTGGGACAGAGACTGCTCAGGGCTGGGCAGGGGCCAGGCTGCTCCCCCTGGAACACACCGAGCCTTGTCATCCTCCCCCAGCCCTGCAGGAGTGCCCACAAGTCCCTCAATGGGCTCCCCACCTCCCCCTTGAGCTGCAGGAGCAGAGACATCCCAGCCAACACCTCCAGGGCAGGTAAGAGACTTTATCTCCCAAGGGACTGAATCTTCCCAGTCCTGTGACCATTCCAAGGTCCTCCCAGATGGACCTTTCCTCTGGCTGCAGCCCTGAGGGAGATCCCCACCGTGGAGCCCCCTGAGCCAGCTGCCCACCCACCTGTTCTGGACGTTCTGCATCCCCTGGTACATGTTGGTGGTGGACATCCAGAAGTTTGTGACCAGCATGTTGGCAAACACGGACACGCCGGTGATGGCACACAGGCCTGGATCAGAGAGAGGGACACACTGAGACCCACACAGTTCAGAAGTCACCTGTGGCCTTGGGGAAGCACCTTCCAGCTCTGGAGAGGTGGGTGAGACACTGCTCTGTGTCCTTCAGCAACACAACACGTTACACTTTCCTGCCAGGATTTCCTTGTGTTTACAATTCCGACAGCAGGAATGCAATGCCACCCTCCACAATCCCAAATCATCCCAGCAGGAATCTTCCTCCTGATGTGTTTTCTCACAGAAAATAAGTTTAACAAACAGATCATTTCAGCAGCTGAAAATATCCAACAGTTCAGTGTTAAAGGTTTGTTTTACAGTGACAAACATGGACAAAAGGTTCCCTGCCAGGAATCATTTTTTTGAGTGGAAAACACATTCTCTGCCCCATGGAAGAGGAGATACATTTGGTTCACAACCTGCTCGTTGCCAGGTCTGGAAGCCCAGCCTAAAGAGGTGTGATCTTCTTCCCTTGCCAATAACTCCATGACAGCACCAATGCTTTGGGTGGCTCCAGAGCAGCTGTGTGGAGACCTGGCCACCCTCAATTCCAGGCACAGGGAAAATGGGACAGCACCCACTTACCAGCAACAATGAACATGATGCCAGAGGTCAGAGTCATGTTGGCTTTGGCAGAGTCCTCCATGGTCCCGATGCGGATGCACTTGAGGGCAAAGATGCAGACGAGGAGGCCGAGGATGCCCAGGACGATGCCCACGATCATGAGGGCCCTGACAGCCTGGAACATGGCTGGGGAACAGAGGGAGACACGGGCAGTGACTGACAGGAGACTTGTCAGAGCCTGGGAGCATTTTAAAGGCTGGTTCTGTCTATAAAGATAGGTATTAAGGAAGAAAACCTCGGCAAACAGGCACTGGGTTTACACTGGAATGTTCTCTGGGGCACCTTTGGAATGGGCTCTCTGCCCCAGCTGCCCAAGGAGTTTGATGGCTTAGACAGGATTCTTTATGACTGTTCATTCAGCTGAAATTCATGGAGAAGAGTTAGTGGGGAGCTGGGAGAAGCATGAATTGTTTCATTATTAAATTGATTAAGAAACACTCTTATTTTTAATCCCTAATCAGCAATGAAAGGAGACAGCTCCACCCAGCTCTCCATGATACTTCCAGCTACTGCATGGCTCCAAACACAGTTCTGGGTGTTCCTGATCCACAGGAAAGCACATGGCACAGGAGAAGAGGAAAATCATCTTGACAAACATTACACATCAACAAAACTTTGGCCACGAGCTCCATCCCCATATCCCTTCCATGGTGATTTGTAACAGTCCTGTATAAAACTGTCCATGTTCATCAATACAGCACACAAATGCCCCCGGCCTGAGTGTGTCCAGCAGCCTGCCACGAGGTGGGAATGCTTGTTTGGAGGCAGGCTGGGATGCTGGTGGGTCATTCCTGAGGGAGCTGAGGGCTGAAGGCATCAAAACCCCTCAAGACTCCCTAGAAAAATAAAGGGGAAATGAAAGAGAAACTTGCACCTTTAAAAACAGAGAAGTGGAGGGGGAAAGGGGATGTGAATACCAAGGTGATTCTCTAATAAGGTGGCACATATCCCATGTTTCCTGCACTCCAGAGCTGGCCCCAGACACTTCTCCCCCTGCTCTCCCCGGCAGGGACAGGGAGGCGGCGGCGCTGGGAGGGGGCGGCCGAAAGCATTTCAAGGGCTGTTGGGGTTTGGCTGGGACACTTTGCAGCCTCCTCTTGCCCTCCCACGAGCTCTCCCAGCCCTGGGCTTGGCTCTGATGCTCCCCAGGCGTGACTGTCCCTGTCCAGAGAAGGTGACTGGGCTCGTGGTGGGGTGAGAAGGGCAAGGAGAGCGTTCTGCAGCCCCAGGGGCTTCCCTCGGCCTGGCTGTCACCCCTTGGGGTGCCCGGGGAGCGCGGAGCAGACTCTGCTGGCTTCGCACAGGGTGTGCAGGAGGGCAGGGGTGGGTGCTGGGGTGCTGTGGGGCACCAGCACCCCGAGCAGCAGCACTGGCCCCGCAGTGCTCACGGAAGCAGGAGCCCTGCCACCCACGGGCTGGGAACACACCACCCCCTCCCACCGGCAGTCCCACCGGGGCTGCCTCTTATGACTCAATTTGCCCTTATCAGCCGATAACAAGAGCTAACGAGCCGGGGATTTTCAATCTGCCATTCATCAGCCCCCAGGTGCGAGCTCATTAGCTGTTCTCCACCGCAGAACAAGGAGCTGCGGATACGCCTTATCAGCCCTCAAAGGTTGTTCCGCAGCACCTGATGGGAAGCACAAAGCTGCAAAGAGAAGAAAAGCTCCATCTCATTTGTCTTTACAACCACTGAAGTTCCTTTGCAAGTGCCTTTGTTTCAGGGCAGGAGGAGAGGCTGATAACCCAGCAGCAGACACCGGGGATCCGAAGGAGCTCCTCGTCCCTAACACGGTCCTTCATTCCTGGGTGTTTCCGACAGACCTGGTGGTTCCTTGGGGTCATCACCGAGGGGTTTGCAACCCATCAAGAAGGGACCCTAAGCCAAGATCTCACAGAGAGCTTGTTGGTCCCCAGGAGATGTGTTCCTGGTGTGTCCGTGGAATGACACAAGAGGCCAAGCCAGGCAGATGAGGATGCTGCACTTTTGCCGGAGCACCGAAGTCCGAGTTGGTGAATCTCCATAGAAAAGGAGCTGTTGGGAAGGGGAGGGAGTGGAACATGGCAGGACACAAGAGGAAAAAATGCCAAATAGCCATTCCTGTCTCCATGAGAGTGACTTAGGCACCATCTCCACCAAGGGATGGGAAGGAAAAGAAAGTTCTCCCAGGGCATGGAGGCCTCTGCACTTGGCTCCTGGGACTGGAAGTTCTTTGGAAAGTGAGCACTGAGGCTTCAAGTGCATTTCCACCAAAAGTCCTCTGAACAGAGGTGAATGACCTCCCACAGCAGGGAGTGGAAGGGTTTAGACAAACAAAATAGGAGAGTAAGGGAAAAAATGGCCTGAGGAGCAAAGAGCCCTGGAGTTTAGGGCAAGCACAGAAACCACCGGGGTTTGGGATGAACCTTTTGCAGGAGGGGGGAGAACTTGGCTCCATATCTGCACACCTGATTTCTGTACAAAGGGGTGGTGTCCCACAACCAGGGAATAGCAAAAACTCAAGATTCTTCACCAAAATAAATGCCAGTGCTCTGAAAGCACAGTTTGCATCACTGTGTTTTCCAGATGTAAGGGAAACTGGAGAGTTCTCTTTCTCCCCAGAGTAGTGAGAGGTGAGGAGGTAAAACAACTTTAAGTCATTTAAAGTAAGAATCACATGCATTTCTGTTGCTGATACAAAATTTGAAAAAAAATGGAAATCTGACTTTATGACGAATGATTAATGGGATGTAGAAAGTTTACGGAAAAAAATAAGGTCTTTAAGTTAACCCAATGCAAACAGGAGTATTCTTTGCTTATGTTTTAAGGTATTCATCAATTAAATGGACACATAAAGATCCAAACTGACAGAATATCTCTAAGACACAACAGATATTGTGATATTGCTTTGCGTATTTGCCATATTACCTAAAAATAACTTAAAATGTAAAATCTGGATTAAAATAAATTGACACCAAAAGGATGGTTACCATTGTCTCACTGCTCTTTGAAAACCAATCACCTCCACACAGCATTCTAAAGATATACATGGTGACAATGTTTATATATATATATAGTTTGATAAATACATTTGTTATTCCTTAAAACAAATGGTGCCATAGGAAAAGGGACTCTAGATATCAGGTTTGCTCCTCCAAATAAGAAAGAAGTGGCCTGAGCAATCCTGAAGAAACCCAGAGACACATTTCCCCCATCTCAGCCCTCGGGACGGTCATGGGCTTTCCTCAGAAAGCAAACCCTGGTCCTTGGTGAAGCTTCCCAGAGGGCAGCCAGGTTGGCATCCCTGAGGATACAGGACTGAAGCCCACATCCAGTCAGAAGGCCTGTGGGCAGCAGTTATTGCTGGGACCTGTTTGCAGTTGGGCACCACAGACACTCCCAGGGCACCAGAGCTCCCAGGCTGGCACGGGGGGCCAGGCTGGCTGCTCCTCTCCCATGGGCCAGGAGCATTGGAATACCCTCCCGTGCAGTGGGAGGGCAAAAACAGCTCTTTTGGTAAAATTGGCAAGCAAACAGGAACATAACAGCCCCCTGCAATCGATTCTGCAGCACCAACCCTGCCCAGGTAACGTGGAGTGACCCAACGCCTTCCCCCGCTCCTCACCCTTCCTGCTCACAGGTGGATTTCTCCAATTCCAGTTTTCCCTTTGGGAAAACCAATACTTATTATTATTCTCTGCCAACACACAGCTGTTTTCCTGGGGTTCCCGTGCAAAGGGACAATCCCTGGGGGTTTAAACACCCTCTCTTCCCTCACATCACCAGAGCTGGGCTGAACCTGTGATGCTCAGCCAGAAATCACCCCCAGGTTGCTCCGAATTTCTCCAAGGTGTAACTTCCACTGAGTAAAGGAATCATTTTGGCAATAAATACACACATATTTACGCTGAGTAGCCTGGAAACGTTATTCCTCCCAAAGTGCTCCAAGATACCTGCTCCTGCTACTTCATTTTTGGATGAGAACTGCGCAGAGCTACGGGAGGAGCTCCCAGGTCAAACCTGGAGCACGTTCAGCCCTACCTGGCAGCCCCAGGATGGTGAAGTAGGGCCGGCACTCGGTGAAGCCGGAGCTCTGCCTCACGCAGCTCCTCCACAGCCCCTGGTACTGGAAGACGGCGGTGACGGGGTTGTCGTACAGGTCCTGGGTGCTCCACGTGTCCGTGGCCGTGGCCACGATGGTCCCCGCCACGCCCAGCGAGGCCACCAAGAAGCCCATGACCTGGCACAGGGTGGTGGACATGGTGTGTGCCCGGGAGAGCAGCGAGATGCCCCAGGGGAGCAGCAGCACTAATGGGAGCAGCCGGGTCCTCTCCCCGAGCCACGGGAACGCTGCCGCTCTTATCAGATGCTTTCCATGGAGCGCTGTTTGCTCAAAGTGTTTTTGCAAGATAGTCCAGTTTCACTCTGGCTGGGGAGGTTTGTGCTGGCAGGGCTGCAGATATGAGCTTTTGTCCTTCAGGGTGCTTGTCCTTCCCCCTTGGAGCAGCCACGCTCTGCTGAGTGTTGAGTAACCCACTTGTTGGGTCCTGTGCCGGCCCCAAACCGAAACCCTGCGCTGCCCCTCGGGCTCCTCCTGCCTTCCTGCCACAGGGAAGGACCATGTTCCCAGGGGAATTCAGCCCAGGCCACCCTCTGCTTGTGCCACCAGCCCGATACGGGGGAGCTCTATGGCCCAGCACCCACGGATGTGTCCCCACAAGAGGCACGATGACAACCAGGGACACCAGTGGTGGCTCTGGGAGAGGGTTTAGGGCCACCAGCCCAGCCCAAGGACATGGCTGCTCCCTGCAGGCCCCTGGAGCATCGCTGAGGTTGTGTGGGATGCTGATCATGGCACGACCCAAGGCACCAAGAGCCCAGCAAAGCTCCTCCAGGCCAGCTCTCCACCCGCCCACATCCCACCAGCCAACACGTGGCCCCACTGAAACCCTCGTGGGAGGAAGGAGAGCACAGGGACCATTGGGAAATGGCCTTTTTGGGGTGCTTGTCTGTATTGACTGCAGGGATGGTCCTGGGAAAGGGGTGGGGATATAAGAAATAGGAAATTCATTTCCTCTGCACAGGAGAGAAGTGCTGGGTTTAGAGGAGCAATACAAACCCCCCGTGCCACTGCCAGCAGAGCACAGTGAGCTACAAGGACCTTCCAGACTTCACACTCATCCCTCCCAATCTCACACACCTCTCCACTGATTCCCTTCAGCCCTGACCTAGAAACAAATTCCCACTTTAGGCAGTCCTGGTCCCCCTCCCTGCCACAGGCACCATCAGCACCGTGGGGTGAAGCCACGAGGAGGAGAGGAGAGGCTGTTTCTGTGCATGGAGGAGTTACAACGAGGTTACTACCCCTCGGATTTTGCTTCTGCCTCCTGGAGAACCCCCTCCCAGGACACCCCTTTGGCTCGTGGGGCTGTGAAGCTGGTGGGCAGCACACAGAGATGTGCTGGGCTCTGCTGGAGCAGCCAGAGCACAATTCCATGGCTGGTGGCCACAAGTCACGACCACCACCAGGCCAGGCACAAGATGGCTTTGCTTCCAGCAGTTTTATTCAAATTTCCTAATTTTCACTGACTTTGGCAAGTTTGTATCAGAGGAAGGGCTGGCTCTGCCATATGCCAAGTTGCCAGCAAAACTAATAAGGTGAACAAAACTCACAGAAGGGAGCCCTTGAGAACCAGAGGGGATAGGAACAGCTTATCCTCTGTGAGGGAGAGGGCATGTGGCTGACACTGCTCACCTTGGATGAGAACGTTGCTCATCTTTGTGATAAACCAAGGCTGGGGAGGACCTAGAAGCTGGGGGGACAACTAAGGAGGGGGAGGACCTGGAAGCCAGGAGGACAGAAAGGGTTCAAACCAGTAATGTGGCCGGTTCTCCATCCCATCCTTTGTGGTCCCTCAGCCAGAATTGTGTCCCAGCCCAGAAGAGCTGGTTGTACCCAACCCCTGGTGCTGCTCACCAGCTCTCCAGGATGACTCTGCTCCTTCCCAAGCCCCAGGACTCGCCTGCTTTCTCCTTGCCATCTGGTGGTAAGAGACCACATCCCTTTTTCCAGGCTGAGCCTCTTCAAACCAGGTCAGAGGAACAGATATTCCTCTGGGATACAACCCCTATCCCAAGGGTGGGGCCACCCCACATCCTGAATGTACAACATTGCCCAGAGAAATGAACCCAGGGACTGTGACAGCTCTAAATAAACCCCTGGGGAGGAAAAAGCAAAGGACAGGGGAAGAATTAAAAGGGCAAATATATTTTCTTTTCAGAGCCACCACTCCTTCCTCAAACCCTTCCTGCTGGTTTCAGCTGGAAGCAGCTGGAGCAGCTCTTCAAGCCAACCTTTTCTTCTCCTCCTCCACCATTTCACATCCCAAGCTCCATTGCTCCCCCAAGACACCTCTTGGAAAGAGGGACATCCCCTGGATGTGCCCTGAGCCAGGGTCTGCCACCCAGTCTGTCACCTCACTCACCTTTCTTTGGCACAGAATCTCCTCCTGTTGATGTGAGATGCTGCTTCTCCTCCACCCTCTTACTCAGGGACACCTAAACCCCAGAGCAACCCAAAAATATCACCAACAGTCTCCAGGAAAGCTCAGGTGGAAGAGCCTGGCTTGGATTTTGAGGGCCAGGTTGAATCATGTCTCCAAAGAAGATAAACCAGCTCAGGGTTGTGTATTCCCCACTGAAGCCTCATGTTTGCTCCCCCAAAAATGGAGCTGAAGAAGCAATTTTGGTGATGATGCTCATGCTGCAGCCCTGGGCTAAGAGCCAGACAAACACACAGCCACACCCAGCTCTCCACATGGCATAAGCTTGGAAGAGTTATTGTGGTTGGGAGGGTTCTGTTTGCTCATCCCTAAAAATATTGGCTAAGGTGTTATCCAGCCATCCCAGCATTTGCTCTTTCTTATTCTCTAATCAGCATCACGCTTGGAAATGGTGGGAAGTCAAAGCTCCCACAAACACCTTCCTCAGTGGTTGGTTGAAGCAAAGTTCTGGAGAAAAAAATCCAAACTTGTTTCCGTCCCACCACTTCCCCAGCACATTTCCTCTGCCTCTCTCAGATATTCTGATTTTAAGCTTATTTTTAAAGGTTGTTTCTGAACCACTCAGGGAAAAATATGTTTCTCTTTGCAAAAACTCATCATCCCATTTTCCCAGATAACAGAAGGTCACCTGGGAGTTCTGTCTGGGCTGTTGGCTCAGAGCACACCCCAAGAGGTGGTTGGGTGATAGGACAGCTGTAGGACAAGTCTGAGCATCTTTAGCACAACCTGATGCTCCTCTCCAGCCACCCGTGGGAGATGTCCACAGCCAGGAGTGGCTGAAGGATGGATTGCTCTCCAGCTTGGTGGTTGAAAGCTTGGGGCAGAGGGTTTCCCATGTCCCGTGGAAATGCTGGGAAGGGGCTCGGTGAGGACACAGCTCTTGCCAAGGCCAAGCTCCCTCTCCAAGGAGCAGAGAACGGGGGTCCCATGACTATTGAGACATCTCCAGTGGTTTACCCAAACCAGGAGAAGGAAGGGGGCTTTGTGCCCACTCCCCTCTGCCCCCTTTCTCTCAGCTCCCCCTTGTTTTCCCTGCCCAGGCGTGGACTCTCCGTTATCTCAGCCCGTTCCGGGGCCCATGGCAACCCCACAGTGTTATCGCTGCCTCTCCCTCAAAACTCACCTACAGCTCATGTTTGCTTTCAAATTTGCAAATAGAACTCACACCCTGCCAGTTGTTCACACCGTTCCAGCTTGTCCAGACCCAGCCAAGGCAAACCCACCCTTCTCCCCCTTCTCCCCCTGCATCCACTGCTGTGACCACCATGGGCTCCAGGAGCGTGTGCTGGGCCCTTCTGGAGCTCAGTGGGGAAGGGGGGTCATGGAAGGACCCCATCCCAGCTCAGATCCACCCCACTGGCCCTCAGATGGTCCAGAGGGTACTTTGAGGTGGCCCATGAAGCTGCACTGTGCCCCAGATGCCTACGAGCTGTATCCCAGCCCCACATCTCCACAGCCCCTTGGCTTTCCCTTGCCTTGCTCCTCTTCCAGCCCTTATCCCAGATCCTTTAGAACACTTTTAACCTGTCTCTCACCTTTGCATGGTGTGAAGGCACGAAACAGTAAGAATGTGACACGAGCACCCAGCTCACTGCCACCTCCTCCCACCCCAAGTGTCACTGGGGGTTGGGGTGCCCCAGAACCCCTCTAAGGGTCTCCCATTGGCTCTTCCCCCATCCCTGCACCTCCTTCAGCTCCTGCTGGGGGCACAAACCCCCCACAGCCCCACGGGTGCCCTTGGTAGGTTTATGTCAAGTCTCCAGCCCACCTGGGCCACCTAAATCCTTCTGTGCACAAAACTGGGTCTCCAAAGGCTTCAAGAAGGTTACAGGAGTTACCTGCAGATATTTCAAAATTCGACTGGGTTAAAGGGTTTTAAGCAACCAAAAGAACTTGGAAGAGACTGTCCCATGGCCACCACCAGTGGAGGATTATGACAGGTCATCAACAGCCCCCATCCTCACAAACTTTGGGCGTGAAAGAGTTCCAGGGAGCAGAGATGCTGTTCCTTGGCTGGTGGGATGCCCTGTCTCCAAAAGCAAGGGTTTTGCCACAAAATGTGTGTTGGTTGTAGGAACTCAAAGAAAACCTTGGAACAACATGGATACAGAAGGAAGGAAATGCAGAGCAGCCAATGTTAATAATTCCTAGACATGAATTCTCCTCAGGAAGATCCGTGCACCTCTGCCACCCTCCCTCACCAACCAGCTGAGAGCAGCTGTGTCACACAGAAGTCATGGTTACATTCCCAGGGATTGGTTTCACTCTGACCCCTCTAACATGGACATTTTTACTGGTTGGAGAAGTTTAACAGGCTTTCAAAGCTGCTGTTGGAAAAGCAAAAATATTCTTCTGTTTCAAGCCCCCAGAGCTTTGTTGCCTCAGCCCTTCTGGAAGGGTCTAAAGGGAATAAATTGTCTCCTCAGAAATGGCTGAAGCAGGTTCACTGAGCTGGAAAAAGGGCATCAAGAACAAACAGGAAAATCACTGCCCTTGTTCCTGTAGTTTAGCAAACTTGGAAGCAACTGGAAAATGCTCCTTTTAGGAGAAGGTGCCTCTTGATTTCCACCTTGATTTTCTTAGCTTTGCCCGAGCTTATCTATTGCTGTTTGTGCCTTATTTGTGTGTTCTAACTCCCTCTGTGTCCTCCAGACCCTCACACACCAAACCAGCAGCAAAAAACAACACGAGAAAGCCAAATCAGAGCAAGCAGGTTCAGTTCTCAGGTGACATTTTCCACCAGAGACCGACTGTTTATAGCTGAGCAGCAAAGAACCCAGGTTATTTCTCATTTTCATCTATTATCTTGATTTTTCCTCCATCTATTTGAAATTAAAATTCCCAACCAAATTGAAGATAGATGATGGGCAAGACAGGTTTAATCTTTGCTAGGGGAGCAAGGGATTGAGGTAAAAAAAAACCTTGGAAAGCAAAACTTCCTCGGTGTGCTCAGGTCACCTCGCTGGTTGTGAGAGTCCTATTATTTTTATTCACTCTGGCACTATTGTTCCCAATATAAATTGCCATTGTCAGAATAATAAATAGGGGTTTATAATGGAAATGCTGACAAACCATTAACCATGGGGTGGGTAGAGAGGGGGGGTTAATGGCGAGCGAGGTGAAAATAAACACGGGGAGGATGCTCTTAAATAATATCTTAACAAATTAATAATTTGATTTTTTAGCCTCGTTTCCCCCCCACTCTGGTTGGGATAAAGTTGCCCTTTGCTGGTGGTGGGTGGGAAGAAACGCCTTTAGGAGCAGATGGATCTGGGAGACGGAGCCAATCCCTAAAACACAGCAGTGGGGAGAGTGGGTTTGTGGCTCCTCCAGAGACTGGGAAGTGTCAGACAATATATAACAGGAGGGGAAAACGGGAGCAGGGAGGGGGAGACTTCTGAAGAATTCATTAAAAAGAAAGGGAAAAAATTCCACCTCATTTTGTAGGGCAGAGCTGATAACACCGGTCACAAAAAGCACATAAATATTCATTTTCCCACAGCTCCCCAACAGCCCTGAGGGTGGAGATGGCAAATTTTGGGGGTTCAGGCACCCACCTGCCTTTATATTCAGATTTATTTTAAATTTCTTTTTTGGGGTCTTTTAAATTTCTTTTTTTGGGGTCTTTTAAATTTCTTTCTTGGGGTCTTTTAAACTCCTTTTTGTGGGTGGCAGCAGAAACCCGGCAAACCCAGGTAGAAATTCCACTGGAAGGTGATGGTTTCCCTGGAAATCCTGATATTTAGGATAGGATGCTCATTTCTGTCGTGGCTGGGAGACTGAACTCCCACAGCCTGTCTCAAAGCAGGAAAATCCTGCTCCTGCAGGAAATCCACCCCCCCAACATTTCCATTTTAGAAAACTAACACCCACCCTACAGACACCAGTCTGCAGGTTTGGGAATTGCCAAAAAATCCCTTTTTTTCTTTTTGCTGTAATGCTGAGCTTAGCAACAAAGGTCTTTGGAAAGAACAAAACCCCCCAAATCTCAACTAGTCTGGTTTCTTCAAAGATTAAAGCAGTTCCCAGAGCTGAACACTTGAAAAGTGTAATTGCTTCTTCCTTAGAGTCACATTTTTTGTCATTTTAAGCTTTCAGAGCAGCAGAATTGAGGCAGTTCTGCAGCGTGTTGTGGGTGTATCTGTGTGTGGGGAGGATTTGGGTTTTTACACTTCAATTTATTCTTCATGTGGCAACTTTAATCTCTTTATAGAACCATAAAGGTTGGAAAAGTCCTCTAAGACCATCGAGTCCAACCATTAAACCAGTAATTAGTTGCTGGAGTCAAGTTTTAGTGACCTGTCCTGCCCTTTGCTCCATGAGTTTTCCCTGGGGGAAGCTGCTCAGCTTTGCTGACTGTGATGGAGCACAAGCCCTGCACAAACACCATTTTTTGGGTGTTCAGGCAGGATCAGGCTCGTTTCCTTCTAGGAAAATGCATCCCTGGCACCTGCTCTGGGATGTTGCAGCACATCCAACACCAGACACCAGCTCTTCCCTCCATCCTTGCTGTCTCAGAGCACAGAGGCCAGATGGGTGGAACAGCCTAAGTGCCTTTTTTCTCACTGTATTAAGGCAAGAAAAACCCCCAGATAATCCTGTTGTAACCTAATTGTTTGCACCCCGAGATACTCCGGGCACAACCAGCCCAGGAATGATTCCCGTGGAAGAAGAAAACTGGAACCAAAGGAGAATTAGGGGGAAATCCTGCCTGGTGGTGTTAGCCCATCCCAAAATACAGTGAGCCAAACTGTGACAGATCCTCTTAGGAAAGGATCTGCTCCAATGACAAGAATATTAGTGGCTTCTGGTGGGAACCACATAGCTGGAATTCTGCAGGAGGAATCGACCCCACGGTGCGGGGGACGAGTTACCCCACGGAGCAGCTCTGACAAAGCTCGGGAACATGATCCAGAATCAGCTGTGGTGAGTTTTGCTGATCCTCCCCACCCTGGTTAGGACAGAGATGCTTGGCCATGGGAGGGGGCTTGGGTGGAGATCTCTCCAAGGGACCTGTTACCCAAACAGGGGGAGCACCCGAGATCCTTCCTGGCCGGAATTCGGGGTTCCCGCTCTGCACTGAAAACCACCCATTACAGCCACTCCCACAGAGCTGCTGGCAGGTGCCCCCCCCTCCCTGCCCTGTGAGCCAGCGGGCCCTACCTGGCAGCCCCAGGATGGTGAAGTACCCCCGGCATTCCGTGAATCCGGAGCTCTCCCGCACACACGTGCGCCACAGGCCCTGGTAGTTGAACACGGCGGTCACGGGGTTGTTGTACAGGTCCTGGGTGCTCCACTGGTCCATGCAGGTGGATGCAATGATGCCCCCGATGCCCAGGGCGGACACCACGAAGCCCATGGACTGGCAGATGGTGACGGACATGGTGCCAGGCGAGCACGAGCCTCCCCGAGCCGGGTGTGGGGCAGGCAGCCAGGGCACGGGGCACTTTTAGCCGGAGGCAGCGCCTACGTCACGGATGGAGTCAGGAGAGGCCTGGTTGGCACCACACAAACCTCCCCTTCCCTTTATCTGTTTCTGGTGAGATAATTTTCCCTCGCCCGGTACCGAGAGCCGTTTGTTCCGTGCACGCCTCGCTCTCTGTTTACCTTCTCCCTCCAGGCAGGGGTGCAGCCAGCACAGGTCCCACGGGGACCAGCAGATCCCTCTGGAACAGCCGGCAGAGAGATCCCAAGGGAGCAACTCTGAGCTCCGGGAGAACAAGCACAGAGGTGCCTAAATGGGATGAAACGGATAAAAATTATGGAGAGCCCAATCCTTCCCTGGCAAGGATGATGCTTTTGAGCCAAGGGGAGAGGTTTAGGGTGGATATTAGGAAAAAATTCTTCATGGAAAGGGTTTACTTAATCCCAGAACATTCTGAGTTGGAAGGGACCCACAAGGATCATCAAAGTCCAACTCTTAAGTGAATGGCTCATCCAGGGATTGAACCAGCACTGGCACAGCTGCCCAGGGCAGTGGTGGAGTCCCCATCCCTGGAGGGATTTAAAAGCCCTGTGGATGTGGCACCTGGGGACGTGGGTTAGTGGTGGCCTTGGCAGTGCTGGGGGATGGTCAGACTCGATGGTCTTGTAGGGCTTTTCCAGCCTGGCTGATTCCATGATTTGTGACTGTGCCTCTGTCTGGGGCTGTTTGCTCCACCAAAACACTCCAGCCAAGCTCAGGGTGTAAAGGAGGGTGTCCCCCAGCAAAGGGCAGGCCCTGGGGTTGGGGTGGACCTTGCTGGGGCAGGGCAGGCTGGGAGCACGTGGAACAGGCAGCAGCTGCTGAGGAGGGAATGGGGAAACATGCAGTTTGCTGGGGGAGCACCAAGGGCAATGAATAAACAGGAGAAGCTGTATATCCTCATTCATTATTGCCTTAAACCCCTCATCCAAATATGAACTGGGACTTGTTTAGATGGACAAAAAAAGAGGGCAAGAAAAGAATGACTTTTCTGCTCCATCCCTCAAAACCTCCTTCCTTGCCCAGTTTTCCGCTGGTACCTGCTTGTGGTTGGAGAGTAAAGGGGGATGTGCGGGAGAGCTGCTCCCCGTGGGAGGAGGGGGATGAGGAGCCCTGTTTCAGCAGTGCCAGACTCACACCTGGCACGTGGAGCCTTCAAGAAGGGACCCTGAGAAGAAGTGGAGCTCAGTGGGGTGACATTCAGGTGGTGGAAGTGGGAAGTCATCAGGGAGCACGAAGAGGTGGCCACTGTCATCTGGCTGCACTCACCCTTGGTCAAGGGTCTCTCCCAGATGCTTGGTCTGAAGTGTCTCCAGGACTTCCCTGTGAAGCTGCTTCTGAAGAAGATCCAACTTTTTGTGGGAACACCGTGATTGGCTACTAGAGATTATTTCAGCTCTGCATCTTTTTGGGAGAACCAAGCAAGCTGGAAGGGACCTTGGGAAGTCATCCAGTCCATTCCCACACCCAAAGCAGAGCAACGCTGTTCCTGAAGCTCTGAGCAGTCATCAGAGAGTATCCATGAGGGACACGTCACTCTCACTTCAGATTATTTATCCCAGAGTCTCAGTTATCAACTCTGAAAATGTCCTGCCTAATACTGAAGTTTGTTACACATCATTCATGAAATTAGTGCCCAAAATTAAACATCAACCAGGGAAAAGACAACTCCACGTGTGTCACCAACAGTCCCCAGGTTCAAACGTAACATTACCCCGCTCTCCTCATTTTCCCCAAAAGAACAGCGTTGGTGATTCATGTGCTTTCCTAATCCTCTCTCCCTCCCTGGGCTGTTTTTGGGCACAGTGATACCAGTGCTGGTGCCACACCTCTCCCTGTGCTGGGGCTGGTCATTGCTCTCGGTATCGGTCAACAGAGCTTAATCACGGCAAGCGTTCTCAGTATCACAGAGCCAAACACAGAGCCCCGGGCCAGAGCACAAACACACTCCCTGTGTTTGTCACAACTCACCTGGAGACACAAAAGACTCCTGGCAGCCAAGGATTGTGTTCAATAAGTTACCTCAAAGGAGAAATTCACTTTGTGTTCCATCGACTCCGTTTTGTGCGTGTCGGTTTTGGGGTGGGAAGTGCTGCAAAGGGACAGATCTCGTCCAAATCATCCATCCACTGATTTCAAGGACTCTGCCAATTTACAGCAGACAGAAGAGTAGGGCCCTGGTGTGTGAGTAGCATCATTCCGCAGCAGAAAGTTCCAAACTGTAACCAAAAGGAGAGTTCTCTCTACTGAGAGCATCTCACAGTGAAAATACCCAGGGACTGAACTGCTTCGACCACCCAAACTTACCCACTTGATGGGAGAGCACCTTCTCTTCTCAGTTACCTCCCACAACGTGGGCATGGCAAGGGCAAAGCCTTCCCTGGGTGTTCTTCCTAAGGAATGATACCACAGGAACAGACTCCCAGAATGTGCTGAGTTGGAAGGACCCACACAGATCATCCAGTCCAACCCTCAACCCTGCACAGGACCAAGTCCCCCCCTGTGCCCCAGAGGATCATCCAAACCCTCCTGGAGCTCTGGCAGCCTTGGGGCTGTGCCCACTGCCCTGGGGAGCCTGGGCAGTGCCCAACCACCCTCTGGGGGAAGAACCTTTGCCTAAGATCCAACCTGACCCTGCTCTGGCACTTCAGGCCTGTCAGCTGTGCCCACCGGCTGTGCCCTCTGCCCATCTCTGATGCTGTGGCAAATAACACCTGTAAAAAGTCCAGTTTGTGTGGTTCTCTGGGATTTCAGTGATTTAGACTGGCTTTACTTGTGCTGGTGCCCCAAGGAAGGGGACCCCTCACAACCCCACTGAACCTCCTTCTTCCAGCACAGAGGGGAAGATTCCTCCTGAATACGGGATTTGTCCCCGCCAAGGAGGACGCCTCGGCTGCCTAATTATTTTATTCATAAGGCAGCAATGATTCCAAAGGCATCTGGGTGACCTATCTAAAGCTAAGTGAATCCCTCACCCCCGAGGAGCCCCGCTCGCCCTGATCCCCCCCGGGAGGCGGGCTTGGGTGGCGGAGGAGCCGCCGCGGGAATTCTGAGGAGCCGGACAATGAGCAACACATTGACGAAGTGTTCACATTATTGGCTGATGGGTCTGCATCACTCACTCATTCACCAGCACAAGGTCTAAATTGCAGAACCAATTAACGGCACTAATAGCCCTTGCCTGAATTAATCTTTGAGACAAAAGAGGAGAGAAGTGGAAGAGCTATTAGCAAATCAAGCTGTACCATCCCTGCTTTATTGCGGGAATCTAAGTGTCTGTATTTGGCTATTATGAACTGACTGCAATTACAGCCCTCATTTAAAATGATTAAGTGGTTATAATTATTTTTCAATTAAAACTTAGATCTTCCATTTATACAACATTGCAGGCTTCAATTAAAGTCCTTTTTCCTCCTTTTTTTTTTTGGAGGGAAAAGAAGTACCACTGTGCCAAAAGAATCTCGCATCTCTTTTCCCCATTAAGTGCCAAATAACCTGCTAATAACACCTTGGTTCGGATCCCTCCTTCCCAGCCTTGCTGAACTGCTGCATGGTGAAGGAGATAAAACTTCCAGGCATAGAACCTGCCAAAGGTCAATAAAAACAAGCTTGGAAAGTGATAGGAGCCTCAAATACCTCTGGAACCAGGTTTGCCCACCTGAAACGGTGGGATAACCATTCCCAGGGCTAAGCACTGCAGTGCTGTAGGTGTTATTTGTAGAGGAATTTGGGTTTGGGGACCTGGGGGCACTTGGCTTGTCTGGGGTTTGTTTTGGAGAGCAAAAACACTGGAAAACAGAGAACTGGAGTGTGGCAGCAGGTGAGCTCAGGAGAGGTTTATGCCAGGCCTGGATTTAAAGATCTGGGGAAAGAAAAGCCAAGATCTTCATAGGCAAAGTAAACCAAGGCGAAAATTTCTCTAGTTTGCATTTTGAAATCACATTTCTGGTTCTAATTGTAGTTACAAAAACAGAAAGATATTTAAAAGAGAGAGGAGAGGGAGGGGAGGGGAGAGGGAAATTCAGAAGGAATTGGTCCAGCCAACGTGTATTTTCCTGTGATTTTTTTTAACAACAAGCCCCAAAAATTTATTTATTCATTACCCCCGTGAGGTTCAAGAGCTCTGATGGTGTCCCTTGCCCCCAGCTTCTCTCACCATCTAACTCAAGAGTGTTGGCCATGAGGTGAGAAAGGAGCCACCCAAGGAGCCAGCACACACCAAGGAGTCCCTCCTTCCCCCACTGGCCCCCCTCTAACACTCGATGGCACCGTCAGCTCTGTCCCAGAAGCGCTGGGAACACCAGGAAATCTTCTATAGACAGTGGGTTTTGCAATTCTCCAGGGAGGGCTGGGTGGAGAGGGTGACTCAGAGGAGCAGGGTAGGGTAGGACAGGGTTTGTGGCACAGGCAGAACCACACGGAGCATTTCTGGTGCTCCCAACAAGCCCCAACAGCACCCACAGCTCCACACTCCCAGGGTCTCCCAAGAGCAGCGAGGAGCACCTTCCCTGCACAACCACGACATCCCTCGGGACGTGCCCAAGCAAGAGGAGCTTCTCAGGAAGGGTGAACTTCACCCAACCTCTCAATTGCCACATTCCTGCCTGGCCCCGGGAGGAGGAGGAGGAAACACATGGGCAGGAGAGCTTTTGTCCACCAGAATGAGCTCAGGAGAAGTCATTCATTGCTGGTTGTTTCCCTCTCTTGCGTTAAGGAGCAGCCACACAAGTAGTGCTGGAAGATGTAGGGAAAGCCCTGTTGCCACCCAACCTCAATTTACATTTTTCTACCATTCTTCAACCTTGAATCTGCCCTGCACTGCAGTGTCCCCAGACAAGGTTCATCCACCAGACAAGGTGAAGGACACTTCCCCTGGCACAGGGGCTGCAGTGCCCTGGGTTGGCACATGGACATCTCTGCCAGTTTGGCTGGCAGGGCTCTGATATGTCTTCTCTAGAGCACAGAATGATGGAATGGTTTGGCTTGGAAGGGATCTTAAAGCTCATCTCATTCCACCCCCTGCCATGGGCAGGGACACCTTCCACTAGCCCAGGTTGCTCCAAGCCCCGTCCAACCTGGCCTTGGACACTTCCAGGGATCCAGGGGCAGCCACAGCTTCTCTGGGCAACCTGTGCCAAGGTCTGTTGGTGTTTGGGAACAGGTTGTTTAAACCAAGTTCCCGGACTGAGATGACCCTGAGAGCTCAGTCCGGGAGCCCAGGACGTGTGAACGAGGAGGAACCAAGGGGCTGCAGACCCAGGATCTGTGTCCCTGGCACTGTCACGAGCTGAGCACATGCACAGGTCACTGTGCAATAAATACAGTCCTGAACAATCATTGGAATTACAGAATCACAGAATTCAGGTTGGAAAATACTCCCAAGATCCTGGAGTCCCCCCTGTGCCCGATGCCCACCTTGTCACTGAGTGCCACGGCCAGGCCTTCCTTGGGGACTCCAAACCTCCCTGGGCAGCCCCTGCCAAGGCCTGACCACCCTTTCCATGAGGAAATTCCTCCTGATGTCCAACCTGAGCCTCCCCTGGCACAGCCTGAGGCCGTTCCCTCTCCTCCTGTCCCTCGTTCCCTGGGAGCAGAGCCCAACACCCGCCTTCCAAGGCCTCCTGGATCAGAGGTTTGCAAGGAAGAATCGGAGGCCTCAGCCCAAATTAATGGATAGTTTGAGCTACAAATCTTTCCTCCCTTGCTGACAAACCACTGGGCTTCCATATTGAAGTGCTTCAAAGCCAAGGAAAGCAGAAAGTGAGGTTCAAAGTAGAGGGAAACTGCAATATCTTATAAGCACCTTCACTAATTTCCATTCTGGAAACTAGCCATGGAAAAGTTTGCTGCTTGGGAGAGGTAGACAGAAAGAATTAAATTAAATAAATAAATACTATACTATAGAAATTAAACTACTTTATTAATTAAACAAAGTAAAGGAAAGATTATATAAAGTAAAATATATGTTATATAAATTATTACATATATTATATAAATTAATGTATGCTATAGTATATCAATTAAAATATGAATACTATATAAATTAATATAATTAAAATACTAAACTATATAAATTAAACTATAAATATTATATAAATTAAAATATATATTATATAAATTAATATATACTATACTATATCAATTAAAATATTAATACTATATAATTAATATATACTAGACTATAAAAATTAACTACAAATACTATATCAATTAAAATATGCCATACTATATCAATTAAAATATGAATACTATATGAATTAATATATACTAGACTACATAAATTAAACTATAAATACTATATAAATTAAAATACATACTCTATAAATTATATATACTAGACTATATAAATAAAATATATATACTATATAAATTAAAATATATATACTGTACAGGTTAATACATACTAGACTATATAAACTAATATATCCTAGACTATATAAATTAATATCTAAATCCTATATAAATTAAAATACATAAATTTGATGCACAACTCAATTTAACTGGCAAATCAGATGAACTTTAAACACTCTTTCGGGCCACAGAGCAGGGATTTTTTTCAGCTTCTCGGTATTTAAGAAGTCATTAATGGGTTTCCAATACCTGGCTCTGGAAGGTGATGTTGCCCTTTGCCTGAACAGGCCCCGGGGCTGCAGGGGGACAGGAATGGGCATGTTTTGGTTGCCACATCCCAGGCACGGACAGAGATAACAGGGAACGTTCTCAGGCATGTTCTCATTCCCTGGTTTGGGGTTCCCAAACCTCTCCAGGGGGCCCAGCTTGGTGTGTTGTGGTGCCTGTTGATCTTTCAAGAAAAGCAGATATTCTTTTTGTTTGTTTGTTTGTTTGTTTTTGTAATAAAAGGTTCGATTTTCTATTTATAAAATTCTTCAACTCAGTTTTTTAGGAAAACTTTGCTGGAAAATCAAGCAAAGTGGATCTGGCACCCCGTGTCCTGGTGCTCTGCTTTCCTGGGATTTGGGACCTCCTGGCCACCCCCAGAGAAGCTCCATGTCACCCCCACTGGCCATCTGTGAGCCCAAACCCACCTGAGCACCAAATCCCCCTCTTCAGCCTCCTTGGAAAACCCTCTCTATTCCCAAATCTCCCCAAAGCAGGAAGTCTGGAGGGGTGGAGACATTTCCTGGGAGGTGACCTGAGGTGCCCGGAGGGAACCCAGGGCGAACACGACACATCCCAGCTCCTGTCTGCAACAACCCAGCACGGATCAGCATTCCCTCTGAGCCAAGAGCATCCCATGGGAGCAGGGATGGCCCTGCAGCTCCATCCCACCCCTTGGGATGCTGCAGCCACTGCCAGGAGGTGCCCAGGCACACGTGGTGACCCCAAAACACCATCAGGGCCCGTGCCAAGCACCCCATCCTTCCCCAGGGAAACCCTGCCCAACCTTCTCCAGCATTCCGGGGGCAGGGAAGAGGGTGAGTTTGAACCTCAAAAGCCCAAACAGATGGCAAATTCCTGTTTCAGGTTTTGTGGCCAGGATCTAAAGGCTCAGGCACATCTGTCACAAACACCATTCCCAGGCTCTCTCCTCCAAGCCTTTGTTTCCTTCTCATTGCTTTGACACCAAAGGATTCCCTCTGGACATTCAGGAATTGTGCTTGCATATAATACACCCCCAGCTTTCTCAGGACCTAAAGCCTGGCATTGGGGAGAACAATTGTGTTGGCCTCCAGTTGCTTTGGAAAAACAAAATTTACCCTGGCAGGGCTCTCCTGCTCTGGGGGCGGGAAAAGCCTCGGACACTTACTGGAATTATCCTCTTTTTATTATTATTTTCTTGTGTTTCCTTCTGGCTTCCAAGAAAGCCTGTGTGGACAGACCAGAAGACCCCTCAAGGTGCCTTTCAACCTGTTTTATAGGAAAAAAACCACTCCACAAATAGGGGCTTCCAGAAGGGATTTTAGGATGAATAAGAGAGGGAAGATGCAGCATGTGAGGAATGAGGGCAGCTGTCCCTGCAAGGCTCCAGCAAAGTCCACTGGGGACAAGGGACAAGGAATCAATTCTTCCACCATCCCCTGTTAAAAGTCAGGATCTATTTTCCCTCTCTAGGTCAGCTTTTTCCACACAGGCCAGGAATTCCAAAGGCATTCCAGGGCCAGAACAGAAGGAAAAGAATTCCCCAGCCCATTTGAGGATGTGCCTGCAGATCCTTTGCATTGTATACTTGTACTTTTAAGTCATTATTAATGATTCTTTCTTACTCAAAAGCATCCACTGGTGTTCCATGTAGGTAGGAATGAAATTCACCAAAAAAATGTAGTTTTACTCTTGAAAAACACATTTTTCCTTACTTGCTTTTGTTCTCTCTGTATCCTTTGCTGCTGACTGTTGCTCTTTCAAGGAAAGCAGATATTCTTCTTTTTCTTTTCTTTTTTTTTTTTTTTTAATAAGAGGCTCTATTTTCTATTTATAAAATCCTTCAACTCACTTTTTTTTAGGTAAACTTTGCTGGAAAATCAACCAAAGTGGAGCTGACACCTAATTCCAGGCTGCAGAGCATGGATGTGTCTGTGTAATGCCATCGACGTGGGGCTGCCTGGACCCCCATTTCAGAGTCTTAGTGTGTCCAGTGCACACCCTGGGTTGATTTTCCAGGGCAAAAAAAAAAGGACAGGAATGACAAAGAATTGCATTTGTATTGGCCAAACTTCCCTTCTCAGGTGGGAATTTCAAGTTACTTTTCCCAGTTACCTCTCTCTCATCTCCCCCTCTTCACTGGGCAAAACAGGGTGAAAAACTCCAGGCTCCCAGCCGGGTTTTCCTATTTCTTTTTTCCCCCATTTTCCTCTTTTTCATCCACATGATTTTTCCAAGGAGTGACAAACTGCTGAGAACACTCACATCCAGAGCAATGACAAAGCTGGCTCGCTCTGAAGAAAGAAAAAAAGCCTCTAAATATTGTCATTGGAAATATCCAGAATGTTTCCAGGGCTCTGTGTTTGCAAAGCAACTCCCAAACGTTTGAGTGACTAATTCCTGCCTGAGGCATGAGCTGAAGGAGAAGATCCTGCAGGATGAGGATGGGATGTGACATCTCACCCTGTCCTCGTGTTACTCTGACCTTGCACGGGCAGCAATTGACTTTGAACTGGTCTGAATAAAAGAGATCTCTGGGCTGTGACCCGAATACCCAAAGGTTTAGAATTGTTTTATCTTGTGAGTTGTGCAATCCACAGAGTTTTCTTCGCAGGAGCGATGGGAAAACACCTGCACAACTTGGAAAAAATGGACTTTTTAGGGTGGAGAAGAGCGCCCAGATTACCCCTACAGATCTAAACCCAGGGGAGACTCTCACCACAAAATGTTTTTGCAAAAATATCCCGTGGGCAGGGGAAGAGCACCAAGTGTTTGTGTGCACGTGGCAGGAGATGCAGCAGCATCCAAGCACAGGGGACATGAGGGACATGTGGCCCCTGCAGGTCCTTTCCAGCTCAGGATATTCCATGATTCGATGATCTGTCTCCACCTTCCTCAACCCAAAAATCCCTAAAAAAGAGAGAGAAACGGGGCTCGGGCACAGTAAAGGGTCCCGTGGCCACAGGATGGCAGCAGAAACCCAGCGATGCGGCCTCAATCCTCACCCTGCACTGAGGGACGTCCTCTGTCAGAGGCAGTAAATTGAATTATTTTATTGTCTGGAGGAGATTTCTGCAGTTTCCCATCCCGAGCTGGTGTTTCAAGGAGATGGGATAGAGATAAAGGTAAAGAGAAGATAAAAGCGGGTCCTGTTCCCCTCCAGGGCAGGGGCAAAGGGCTGGGGGTTAATTGGTGGGAGAACTTTGCTGCTCCGTTGGAGACATTGCAGAACCACTGAGCATTGATTAAAAAAAAAAAAACATAAAAAATATAGATATAAAGGCTGTTAGTCCACCTTCATCCCTGCTCCCTCCCTCCAGGCCACAGCTCAGCCAACCTTCCCAGCCTTTTCCAGCCCATTGCAGGTGGGTCGTTGCTCTGCTCCCTCTCCCTCCCCTTTATTGACGCTGGGCCGGGCCGTGCCCAGTGGCCCGTGGGTTGGACAGCCCTGGATGCACAGCCCTGAACGGGCACTGGGAAAGGAAACCCCCTCCCTCTGCCCTGCCTCCATCCCTGTGCCACCCTGCAGCTCCCCCCTCGAGGGCAGGGAGCAGCTTTTGGCCACATCCACGGCTGATCTGCCTTTCTGCCTGGTCCCTCTGTAAGAACATGACCAAGGTTTGCCTTTAAAAGGCAAACATTAGATGGTTTTGCAGGTCAATAAGATTGGTAACCCCAGAACTAGAATTTTTTTACTTTTTTTTTGTTAATTTTCCGTGTTTTGGAGACCCTGACCAGCTGTCAGTGTTCAGACAATGAACTAAGACATAAATCATGCATTCAAATATCCCATGGCCACAGAATCATGGAATAGTGTGTGGGAAGAGACCTTAAAGCCCATTTCATCCCACCCCCTGCCTTGGGCAGGTCCCTTCCAGGACCCCAGGTTGCTCCAACCTGGCCTTGGACACTTCCAGGAATGGGGCAGCCACAGCTTCTCTGGGATCCAACCTGTGCCAGGGCCTCCCCACCCTCACAGGGAAGAATTTCTTCCTAATCCCTAATCTAAACCTATTCTCTTCCAGTTTAAAGCCATGATCAGTCCCTAGATTTATATCCTGACAGAGACTTATTTGATTTTTTTATCTAGCTTAATTCCTTGGCAGTGTTGCCAAAGGCAAGCCATGTGCTTTTCCTGAAGCCAGATCTGGACTTTTTGGCCCAAGACCTTCTCCAGCCCCTCTGGGGCCTCTGATGCTTCACCTGGATACAGAAGGAGACAACACTCAGTGTCCAGCCCTGCTCTTCTCCTGCTCTCAGAGCCACCCACCCCCTCCAAGTCCCCATGGTCACACTGCCAGGACTCTGCAGAACTGCCCAGGGAACAGCACGGGAGTGGGAAAAGAGACCAGTGGAAAGCTGCAATTCACATTTTCCCCAGAGAGACTCCAGGTTTACCTGCAAAGTCCTGGCCATCCCAGTTTTCCATCCAGACCTGCCAATAGTCCCAGCCCAGCTTTTCCTGTGCTACTTCAATGGCTGCAGGTGCAGAGGCTGGAAAGGAGATGACAGTCATCATTAAATGAGTTATTTGAGCATTTCCCCACACACACCCCAGCAGAGAACTGCTGCTTCCTCTCCTCCTGGAGGAATTGTCCCCCTTTGAACTGGATTTCCCATTTCCTGGTTGAGTCCTCGACTCACATGGAGCCTCTCATTTTAATATTTTGCTGCAGGTTTTGTGAAGAGACCAAGGAAACTCTTGGACCAGGAAGAACAAAGGAGTCTGAAGCAGAGCATGGTTTTCCCCAGACCTTCTGAGCAGCACCATGGCCTGGGGACACCACACCTGGGGCTGGGGGGTTCATGGGTGACATCATTACCTCAAACCTCGGGGTCAGGGGCCACAAGTGAGGCTGGAAAACAGGAATACAGGAGCAAGAGCTGGTGGTTGGTCAGGTAGAGTGGCCAGAGGAAAGTCCATTCTCTCCTGACACTCCAAACTATCCTACCCAGGGGGTTGAGGAGCCACAGAGCTGGAGGAGTGATGGGCAAAGAACTGGGATGTAACTGGGAGGCAGTAGCTTTGCTGTCACCCTCAGAGAGAAGAAATGCCTCAGTATTTGAGACCTGGGGGGGAAAGAATGAACCCATGGCAGCTAAAGCTCCACCAGTGAGCCCATTCCAGCCCCTGCCCATGGCAGGGAAGGTGTTGGTGGATCCAAACCTGCCCAGACCCCACTATTGATGTGGGACACCCTCTCTTGTGTCACAGAGGTTCCCACACCACTGGGAGCTGGTGGGGTTTGCACCTCCCTGTAGAGAAAGTCCATCCCTGGTTTCAGGCTGTTTCTGCTCCCCAGGAGCCCATATCTCTCTTTAACCAACATTATCATCAGCAGAAAGACCTCCAGGGGGAAGGATGTAGAGATTCAGCAAATCATGGCCCTGAGGAAGGCAGGCCTGGTGTGATCCCTTTGATTTGGCCCTAAGAAATCCCATCAAAAGCTGCACTAAATTGCTGGCTCATAGGAAAAGTCATTTCATCCAGGCTTTGGGGGAGATCCATCCCCCCTTGGATACAGTATCTAGCCAGCCCACAACTTAATTGTTGTTTTGTAGATGAATGTGATATCTTGCCAATATTTTTGCCAGTGGTGGGTACTTTGAGCTTCTTTTACTTGCAGGATACAAAACCAAGCAACATCATATCACTGCACAGTTACCAAGGTAACTGGAGAGAAAGATAGAAGCGTCTGGGGTTGCACACTTTGTGATCTCCCTTCATTAGCTCATTTCTTTCCATCACTTTGCTTCCCCAGCTCCATTTCTCCCTCTGCCTTCAAACCACACAAGAACTGTGAATCCACCGAGTCCCTCAGGAGGGAGGTGACAGTGCCCAGAGGCAGGAAAACTGTTTGGGAGCTGTTTGCCACCAGAACTTCATCCTAGAGGACATTTGTACACCTCAAAACGGGAATGACAGAGGGGGAAAGTGTATAATGAAGAAGGAGCTGACAGTGCAGTTGCTTGGTGGCCCAAAATGTTGGGGTTTGCACTCAGAGGAGCAGAGGCCAAGCCATGATGTCCATCCTCCTCCCATGCCTGGCATTCTTGGGCTTGTGGCCATGGTCCAGCTGCCAGCTGGGATGAACTCCTCCAGCTCCCACACAGACCTGCCACAGGGGGAGTGTGCTAATCCCAGTGCCAGAGGGAAATCAAACTGGGAATAGGCCTGATAAAGGTGCAGGGAACACAACAGCCTCCCAAATGCAGTGTTCAATGAGCACCCGGGTGATTATAACACAACACAAATCCAATGCACCCAGGAGCACCCAGGGAGGCTCGAGTGCTTCTCACAATTTGGGAACAAGGTTCCTCACTGGAGTTTTTCAATGCATTTGCATGGCAAAGTGTCAGGATGAGCCGACAAGTTTCTAGGAAGGAATTCTTGGCTGTGAGGGTGGGGAGGCCCTGGCACAGGTTGCCCAGAGCAGCTGTGGCTGCCCCTGGATCCCTGGAAGTGTCCAAGGCCAGGTTGGATGGGGCTTGGAGCAACCTGGGCTAGTGGAGAGCCTGCTCTAGCCCCTGTGCACTGTAAGAAAGAGGAGGGTGAGGGAAGGCAGGAACACTGGGACCTGTGCAGCACTCCAGGCCTCTCCCACGTGCATTTTCTGTCTGCCCTGGCAGTGCTGGGACTGTTCAGCCTGGAGGGTGCTGGGGCACTGTCTGTACCCGGCACCCCAAGCTCTCCTCCTCAGGGCCTCACACTGGTGGACGTGGAAAGCCCCTGTGGGACCTCAGGGATGTTGCACAAAGCAGTTGTCAGTGTTTTGTGGGTCCCTCAAGTCCCCCTGTCACGCTGCCCTTGGTGCCTTTAGTTTATAACTCCAATCCCCAGGCAGAGAGAGGCCACCCAGCACAGAGCTCCATGAGCAGTGTCCCAGCCCCTGGTCACACACAGCCAGTGCTGAGGGGGACAGAGGGAGAGCAGCACTGAGATCCTGCTGGAGAACACAGATTTACTGGGAGGGAGCTCATCCAGGGGTGGGGGGACACTGGAAAAGAGCCCAGAGGAGGAGCCTTACCTGGGCAGTCAGAGCTGGCTCCTGAGCTACCACCCCAGTGCCTGAGGCTGCAGGAAGAACAACTCCAGCCTTTGCCATCTGCCAGAGTTCAAGGATTGGGATTCTGGGGCTTCATTCCTCCTCCTTATCAGCTTCAATCCCACTGCAGCCACCTCTTGGTCAGGGATGTGCTGCCTTATGGGGCACCACGAGCTGGGCAGTGATCTCATGGAGACATTGCTCACCCTGGGTCTGGCTTGGGATGGGCTGCAGGAGGTGCTGAAACAAAGCTCCCCCTGCCTGGCCCCACACCCCCAGCAGACACACACTGAATGCAAAACTCCACACAGCAAACAGCTACACACAGATCAAGCCCAAACTGTCTCCCACTCTCCTTATTTTACTCTCTCTTCCCAATCCCAAAGACATGATCCACTGATAAACCTGGACAACCTGAGGCACAGCTCTCAGGGGACAGAACCACCCTTGCACACAGCTCCCCTTTACACCAGGTGGGTTCCACCTCCAGCCCCTCCTTGTGCCCTGTGTGTGGTGCCAGGGGGTGAATCCCCTACCTGGGGACACCAACCCCCTGCCAGCTTGTTTTCCTTTGGGTGTTCCACTCATTCCAACCACACCCCCCACCCTTGAGCTCCCTCCTCATCCACACAACACTTCCAGTGTCCAGTCCAGGCCAGCAAGGACCACGCCACAAACATGGGAACACATCCCATGGAAAGAAAGGAGGGACAGCACAGGAGGGACAATATCTACAGCCCTCCTGGGGGCCCAGCAGGGGCACAAGGGGAATGGGCAGGAACTGATGCCCAGGAAGTGCCACCTGCACAGGAGGAAGAACCTCTTCCCTGTGCAGTGACCCAGCCCTGAACAGAGACCAGAGGGTGTGGAGACTCCTCCCTGGGGATATTCCAGACCCCTCTGGACACATCCTGTGCCCTGTGCTCTGGGCTGGCCCTGCTGGAGCAGGGAGGTGGCACCAGATGACCCACTGTGGTCCCTTCCAGCCTCACCCAGCCTGGGATTCCGTGGATATTTCTGGAGGCAGGGGTTGGGTTTGTCCCAGCAGCATCTCCTGGGGGTGACAGCAGAGCCCTCCCTGATCTCTGGGGGCCTCAGGGGGGCTTTGGTTGCTGCTCTGGCTTGGACACAGCACCGGGAGCATCTCCAGCTCCCTGCCTGCCCCCACCCTGCCACACTGCCCTGTCCCAAAGCCATGCCCAGGGCACAGAGCAGCTCAGCCAGGGCCCCTCTGTCCTGCTCCCTCTGGGACACACCCCAGGCACTGCATGTGCTGTGGGGAAGGGGATGGAAAAGCTGGGAATGGGAGAGTTCTGCAGCCTGGCCTTGTTCTGAGCAAAGGCAGGGGTTGGTGCTGAGCTTCCTGCCTTGTATCCCAGAGCACACCAGCCTGTCCCAGTGCCCACTGGGAAGGAGGTGCATCCTGGCCTGGTTTCCAACTTCTTTTTTGTTCCTAATGCTGCTTGTCTCCCGGGCTGTGCGTTCCTGCTTCTCTTTCCATCCTCTCCCTTTGAGGAGGAAAACAAGGACAGGTCACTTGGCTTTTTATATGAGCAGCTCTGAGAGAGGGAGAGAGAGCAAAGGGAACCAAACACCCCAAACAAAGTGAGGGAACATTTTTAATTGGGAGTGTTTTGTTTTCTCCTGGATTTTAACTTTAGAGGGAGGCTCACAAATACTCTCTCAGGGTCCACTGTGAGAGGCTTTATTCTGCCACGGGCTCCTTTCATGGTGCAGCACAATACCTTTTGTTTCAGAAGCACAGGGCAATGAGGACCTTGAATGCCAGAGGTCTGTATTATATCCATAACTGGAGATTTGGATGGTGGAACGGAGGTTGGGGGGAAGGTGAGAATGAAAAATTTCTCCATTGTATAGATGGAGTCCTTCCAGCAAACACTGGCACAATAGGAAGCACATTCTTAAGAGCTGAAGCAGAGTCTGGATAAAGACTCACTCATTTTGTACATAATGGTCCCTGTGCTTTAACCTTGTACAGCTGCTATGACACCTGCTTTTCAAAGCCATTGTGGAAGAACAAGCAGAGCTTTGTCTGCTCTACACATTCTGCACCACACATGTTAACATTTCTCTTTTTGTATTTACTTTTGTTTCCCCCACCTTCTCTCTCCCTCTTTTTTTTTCTTCTCCTTTTTTTTAATTTTTTTTAAAACATAACAGTTATGAATGAATGGCTGAAAACTAATTTCAGCCTTGATTCCTGCATCGTGTCCAGTCTGAAAGTCTCCCCATATTGTAATGCAGAAGAAAGGGCAGACATTAGACTGGGAGTGCAATGTTCCCTTTCTAGCAAACCTTCAGCCTTCTTCCTGTTTCCCCCCCATTTCCCTCCCTTTCCATCTCTCTGGTTTGAAAGGATGAGCAGAACCCATCACCCTCATCTGCCCTGCAGCACAAACAGCTGGAGGACCCCGTGGCACTGGTTCCCTCACCCCTGGGACTCCTTGGGGTGTGTCTGGGACAGAGGTGAGAGATCCAGGTCAAGGTTCTCCTGATGAGATGGGAGAGGTTTGGGCACCACAGTCCTCAAGTGGCCTTTTCCTGGGCAGGGATCCAATTGCAGAGCAAAGCAAGCCTGGAGCACGTGGGATCTCTGTGATGCTCCTGGGGCACGTGGGATCTCTGTGATGCTCCTGGGGCACGTGGGATCTCTGTGATCCTCCTGGAGCACGTGGGATCTCTGTGATGCTCCTGGGGCACGTGGGATCTCTGTGATGCTCCTCTCCTGTGCCACCTGCAGCGGGAGGAGGGCAGAGACATTCTGTCCTTCCAGATCACCCTACAGCCCCCCATTCCCAATGGGAATAGCTGAGCAGGTGCTGCTGCAGGGGGCAATGGGAATAGGACAAACTGCTGCTGGTCTCTCAAGGAGCCAAGGAATGGTGTCTCTGGTCAATGGAGCAGCTGAGATCCAGACCCTGAGGATCATAAATGATAAAATTATTGATGATGGTCATTCCATGGAAATCCCTGAAGTAGTGAGTGACCTTCCAATGTCAAATCCCCCAGGTTATGGCCCCTGTGTCATGGAGCAGATCCCCTCTGGGATGACCTGAGCAAACTGCTCTAGTGGGAGGTGTCCCTGCCCATGGCAAGGGATTGGAAGGAGATGACCCTGCAGGGCCCTTCCAACCCAACCCACTCTGGGATTCCCTGAGCTCCACAGGGATGAGCTGCTCCTGAATTTCCCTCAGCAAGGAGGATCAGGACTGACAGCAGTCACCAGTCTGGGGCTGCTGCTTCTCTGCCCAGCCCAGGTTTCAGCTCTGGCAGAGAATTAAAGCCGTGGTGATGTTCTGACTTCACTCTTTCATGGACACAGCAGGAATACCAGAGCAGGAGCCAGAGGTGGAAGGAGTGAGCTCCTCACGGAGGGTTGGTTATTCCCAGCAGGTTGCCCTGCCCCTGAGCACTGCAAGTTAACAGGGCCAAGGTGCAGCAAAACCCCTAATAACCAACCCCATTAAAATTGTCTGGCCTTTATTATTGCATTTGTTTTTGTGGCTTGGGAGGTTTCCTTTGGTTTGTGGCTACAACCCCAACTCTGCTCAGGGCCTGCAGGGAAATGTCTTCTCCTCAGCTAACCCTGCCCAGAGCACAGGACTCCTGGGGAAGGGCTGGGGAGGATCCCAAGTGCCCAGATTCCATCAGATCCAGCCCGTTTCCAACACTGGTATTACCATGGCATGGGAAGAGACATCAATGGCAGTGAGAAGCCTGGGCTGGGAGAGGTTCCCAGCTCTTAGACATCAGACTTAGATTTTCCCTTTTTTCAAATTAAAAAAGAGGCCAAAATATGAAATTAAAGGCGGAAGACTGGCTTCTGAAATCCCTACTTGAGCTCCAGCTTTTCATGGGAATAAGCCAGCCTTATTTATTTCATGCTTGCTTTCATTTCTAATTATTGCCAGGAAGTGCCAACCACATTCACTTGATCTTTAGCGTGTTCAGACTAGTTGGAGAAGGGAAAAATCCATGGATCTGTCCACAAGACATCCACTGCCTGCAGAATGGGAGCAGCTGGCAGGAGAGCAGGCAAAGGAAAAAGAGGGGCTGGCTGGAGTGGGGCTGAACACTGAGCTTGCACTGGGCACAGATCTGGGATGTTGGGAGAGATTCACTGGCACAAAACCTGCCTGAGGCCTGGGTTTATCAGAGCTGCTCCCAAATGGGGAACCTGAATGGGACTCTCAGGAGATCAACATTATTTCTGAACCATCACATCCTTCACTGACCTGAACATGGGAAATAATGAGGTATCAGTCCCTTTTCAAGTGTGTTTCTCATTAAACTGCTTGGGTGTGAAGCTCGGACATGGGAAGCTTTCAAGTACAGACACCAGGAGCTGAGTGAGACAGAGCTGAGTGAGAACCACGAGGAACCAGAACGAGACTGCCAAAAACAAGTGTCGATGTTTTCACACCAACCTTGTGAGTTAAACAGCCCAGTTCTGAGCAAGGGATTCGTGGAGCTGCTGTGCTGCACAGACCCTTCCTGCTCTGCTGGGAAGTGTGGATCTCGTGGGATCTGTAGAAGTAGGAATGTTCCTCTATTAAAAAAAACGAGGGGAGAAAAAGCCAGAGTGGGTGCAACTTCCACGTTCAACCCTCAGCCCTCTCCCATGTCAGACCCCACCACGCTCAGTTCATATCTTGGCTTTAATGGAGCAGGAGACAATTGAGGCTCTGAGCCACCCCAGCATAATCCTGCCCTTTGAAAGCACGGAAAGGCACTTGAGAGCAGCAAGTGTCAACAGCCACTCCCCTATTGAGAGAACATCCCTGCCCTCCTCCACAAACTCTGGCTGGCAAAGCAAATAAACAATAGGAAATCTAACCCCAGCACGGCTAGAAAAGATGCTTCATTAAAAACAAAAACAAAACAAACAAACAAACAGAACCAAAAACAAACAAACAAAAAACCCACCTAACCTGCAAAAAAAGTGATGTTTAATCTGCTAATTCCTGCTCAGGTCCCCGCTCCTTGGATGGGGAGAGTGTGCACGGAACAGCTCTGATCAGGGACAAACACAGCTCGAATCCTTCACCCCACAAACTGCTGAGAGAGCTGTCTGCTGGCTGAGCAAAGATCCTGTGGGAAGGGGAGCAGGGGGAGATGGTGAAGGAACCCTTAATCCACAGTCTCATTGCAGAGCACTGGCAATCCCTGGATCCTGTGCCATCCTTGCATCCCCATGTAGCTGGAAGAGCTGGAAAGGACCATGGATCAGAGATGTGCTGCCACAGGAATTTGGAAGGGAACCAAAAGCCCCCTTGCTGCAGACAAGCCCCCTGAGATGGGACTCAGGTGATGCTCAGCCCTCTGACTGTGCCTCTCACATCCCACCCCTGCCCATGGGTGAGGGCAGAGCTCCCTGCCACGCTCTGTGTGCCACACCAAAGCACCAAAACCCCTCAGCATCCCTTCCAAACTGCCCTGCAGTCCCACCAAACCATTCCAGGTCCGTGCTTTTCCTGAGGAGGGAGGCACAGGGGGGACCTGAAAACACCTAACGGGGGATTAAGGAAGAATTGAGGCCCCTGCATCAAGAAACACAGAGCACAGAAGCTTCTCCTGGCAGCTGAGGGTCCGTCAGCACCTGAACCCCTGCAGAGCACACAGCAAGCTGGGGCTGCCCCAGCCCTGCAAGTGTCCAAGGCCAGGTTGGACAGGGCTTGGAGCAACCTGGGACAGTGGAAGGTGTCCCTGCCCGTGGAAGGTGTCCCTGCCCATGGCAGGGGATGGAATGAGATGGGATTTAAGGTCCCTCCCAACCCAAACCATTCTGTGACTCTCTGGTTCCACACAAGGGCTGGCCAGGCAGGATGTCCCATGTTCTCCAAGGTGCAGAGTCCATGAGAAACACCTGGGCCAGTTCCTGAGAGTGTCCCAGGAGAAGGTCCAACCTGCTGGGAAGAGGAGGGCTGGACACCCCTGCCCAGTCCCAGCAGAGTGGTGTGAACAGGAGTGTCCCAGCACCCAGTTACCTGTGCCCAGCTCCAGGCCCAAGGTGTGAACACCAGCAGGTCCTTCATCTGTGCTGCAAGGAAACTCCTCCCCCAGAGACTCAGCATTTCTCCAGGCCCAGCTTAAGTGTTTCCTAGGCTTGCCCTGCTCCCACTCAACTCCCTGCAGGCTGCAGGGACCCTCCATCAGCCATCCCACTCCACCCCCACTGAGAGAGCTCTAATCCACCTAAACTGAGCTCAGGAGACCCACTGGAGTGGAGCATCACCCAACCTGGGCCCTCCTCTGCACCTGGGACTGGCATTCGAGAGAAGGGTCTCCAAAAACTTATAAACCCTTCCAAGAGTCCTTGCAGGACTTAAATCTCCCTCCTCTCCATCCTCCTGGGCTCCTGCAAGTTTCTCAGAAGGGTCTCTCCCTAGGAGACGGTGTTTTGGGGGGCTTCTGGTACCCAGAGAGCAACAGAAAATCCTGAAAGAAAAAGCACCAAAAAAAGTAAATTGCTGTAAAACTGTGCAAAAGGCACCTTGACCGTCCTGCTGGAGCACAAGGATGTGCTTAACTTGCATGGAAGCAACCAGAAGATGCAAGGAGGGACCTTCAGAGGCCAGAGATGGGGTGAAGCAGCAGGGCCTTGGCCCAGTCCTGTTTTTGCAAGGGGTCAAATGAAAGATGATTTGCAAAAAAAAAAAAAAAAGGGTGACCCTGATTGGTTAATGAACATCTCTCAATTTACAGCAGCAAAATGCTGGGTGCCATCAAATGCAACCCAAAGTTAAAGCTATGACTGCTTTAATAATCAATGACTGCAGAGTATTTAAAAAAACAGCGAAGCTTTCAGGGGCTTAAGACTTATTGCTTGCATTTTCTCAGCTTTCTTAAAGAAAAAAGGGGTGTTGTAGAAAATGGTCAAATTTATCATTTATAGCAAAATATTAATGTAGCAGCAGGAGACTTGATGTGGCCATCTATCTACAAGCATTCAGACTTCAAAGGAAGCATAAACACGAAATTAATGGTTTGTCTAGTGTAAAGGAAAAATAAATGCAAATGTAGCCTCATTAATACCAAGTGGGTGACTTCTTGGTTTATGGGGTTTGGATTGATTTTGTCAAAGGCCAATAGATTTATTAAAAATGTCTTTTAAATTTAGCATCCGTAGGCCCATTAGTTGAAAGGAATAAAATTCCCTGCAATCGCCACCACCTCTCCTCCTCCTCCCCCCCCTCCCCTTCCCCTGCATGTTGTTTTACCTAAATAAAGTTCTCGCATTAGGACTCACTTTCCCCCTGAAATATGTCCCTTGGAGGAGCTGCTATAAACGTCAGCACTTTGCTGGGCGCTGCTTTATGGGCAGAGTGAATTTTAATGGCATCGTAATCTCACTGCAATCAATCGTGGGCCGAGGGAGGGGAAACCTCGGGGAGTGGCCATTAACCAGGGCTCTGCAGCACTCCAGGCTCAGCACCTTCCACAGGGGGCTGCACAGGGGTTTTTGAGCTTTTCTTTCCATGTCTGTCCTGAAATGTTGGGGTTTGGCTGTTCCATCCCAATCCCCAAAGTGGGCTGAGAGGATCCCGACTCCTCATCTTAGGATGAGCTTTCCTGGCTGGGACATCTCACGTCCTCCTCCCAACCACCCAGACCAGGGTGGGATGTTTTCCAGATGTCCCAGAGATAACCTGGTGGCTGCATAATGTGGTCCCCAGCCTGGTTGGTGGGTTTGCCAATTTAACCAGTTGGCCTGGGCTGATTTAACCCCTTCAACGTGCCTTGGCCAACACACACCATCTCCTGCAACACCTGCCCAAAACCAGAGCTCAGCGAGATGAGCTTGTGCATCTCAGGCCCTACCAGAGCAGCAAACAGGAAAGAGGACGTGGGAGAACTTATCCCAAGCACCTGGGACCCACCAGGCAAAGGAAGAACCTGAATTTGCACTATTAAGAACCTTTTTCCTCTGTCTTTCGACACATTGAAGCTGAAAATATTCTGTAGCAGGCTCCCAGCATTCCAGTCATGGAGCAAAGCTGTTGGATCACCTCCTTTCCAAGACAAACCCCTAAGCTAACACAGTTAGCTGGTGCAGAATGTGGGGTTTTCATTAGGAAAAGAAGAATAAAACCTCGTAGCCCCATATCAGGCATTTCTGGGTGGCTGCAGAGCTCAAAGTCACAATTCCCTGCTCCAACAATCATTGGGAAGTTGTCCTGAAACACAAGTCTTTGGTCAAAGTTGAATTGTTCAGGCCATTTTGAGAAAGAACTTGCAGAGATATTGCTGTGCTCCCAAGCCTGCATGGAAAAATGGGATAATGTCATGGGAGAGAAAGGAATGGGGAGAAACAAGAGATGTGGGCCCAAGGATGTGCTTGGTCAATACAAGCTGAGATGAAGGAGGCCCAGGTGACTGGGGGAAAATAGACCCAAACTCAGAAAAAGCCTGAAAATGGGAAGGTTGAAATGCCTGTTAACAGAGGGGATGTAATGCAAGGGAGACACAATCCCAGAAGGGTCAGGCTGGAAGGGACCACAGAAGGTCATCTGGTGCCACCTCCCTGCTCCAGCAGGGCCAGCCCAGAGCACAGGGCACAGGATGTGTCCAGAGGGGTCTGGAATATCCCCAGGGAGGAGACTCTACACCCCCTCTGGTCTCTGTTCAGGGCTGGGTCACTGCACAGGGAAGAGGTTCTTCCTCCTGTGCAGGTGGCACTTCCTGGGCATCAGTTCCTGCCCGTTCCTCCTGTGCCATTGCTGGGCCCCCCCGAGCAGAGCCTGGACCATCCTCTGCCCCCTCCCTGCAGCCCCTGACACCCCCTGGGGAGGGCCCCTCTCAGGCTCTGCTCTGGAGGCTGAACAGCCCCAGCTCCCTCAGCCTTTGCTGCTCCCAGAGCTGCTCCAGTCCCCTCCTCATCTTTGTCACCCTCCTCTGGACCTGCCCCAACCACAGTTGCATGAGGACCCTCCTTTCCCACACCCAGGTTATTTTATTTCTTTAACTCTGATCCAATTCCTCGTTTAAGCAGACTACAAAAATTAAGGATATCGTGATCCTTTGATTCATCACATTCACCACACAATAAAAACCATAATGTGATTTATATGGTCCTGAAAAAAAAAAATAAAAATTAAGGCATTGGATTTCCTAGGAATTGCAGTTTTCCATGTGCCTGCACATGGTAAAGATTGCCCAGGGATCCACCTCCTGCTCCAGAACAAGATGCCACTTGGGTCCAGTGACTGGAGTTCTTGGCAACTCCAGATTTGCAGATTTTCCTTCCACCAGAAAAAAACGAAAACACCAGGATGTGAGTAGATGTTTTGCTATTGGGTCCTAGAGGTCTTTATTGTGGGAAGCAAATATATATTTGGAGTATGGATGGAGATCTCTTGAACCCTATTCCTAATGCAGGAGCAGCTACATCCACCATGGAAGCACATAGGCAGACACAGATGCTGGGAATAATGGGACAATTTTCCATAAATAATTATAAAAATCAAATAAAAAAATACATAAATGCAATTATTAAAAAAAAAATGAAAATGCACAAGCAGAAGCCTTGTTAAAACCAGGAATATTTTCAGTCCAGCAGTCCCTGAGTGTCCCCAGTCTAAGTGGGAAAAGCCCCCGTGCCTTTCACTGCCTGGTGGGTGAATTCCTATTAAAAGTGACCCCATCTGCTGTCACTATCAGTGCATAAATCTCTGGGCTGACAGCGATTAGCACAAGACAAACGGTCAAAAAACTGTAACACTCTCCTTGACCTAGAAATCATCAATTCAGGAAAGCATCTGAGAGCAGCCTGGAACCTGCCAGCAGAGCTGGGAGGGGAGCGAGTCTCCCGACTCATTTCAATCTTTTACATTCCAAATGTTTGTCCTCCATGGGTCGAAATCAAACCCAAAATAAAGCAGAAAACTGGGCACAACCCCCGGGTCTGCCCATGCTGGGGGCTTTGTGTTCTCCTGCCGGGGACAAAACATTGCCAGCAAAAGAAAGCTGAGGAGGTTTCTCATTTGTATCCACACCCAAATGCAGGAGCAGCTTCAAGGGGAAAAGGGGGTGTTTGAAACTGGAAATGCCAATTCAGCCTGTGCAGAGAGATTCCTGAGTCACTGCAACGAGCCTTTCCATGGAAATGCCCACGGCTGGGATGGTCTGAAGAGCTCGAGAAGGAACTGAACCCATTGACAAAATGCTTGGTGTGGCTCCTACAGTGCCTGTTCACCTTGCAGAGGGAGGAGGAGTGCTGGCTGAGCCCACACGGTCAGGAGCAGGTGTCTCCAGTCCTCTCTGGGACTTGGCCAGTGGATTTTTGGCATGGCTGGAGCACAGTTCCCAAAAACATTCCGGCTCCTGATGCCTGCGAACGTCCAGCTTGGATCTCCAGCTCGGGATGGCAAGAGGGAGGCAGAGCAGAGACTGTGGAGACACAGGCAAGGTGGAGAGGACAGGGATTAAAATAAAAAGCCAAACGCAAAAAAATCCCAAAGAAAGCGGCTAAATAAGAGCTGGGCCAACCCTCCTCCCCCTGCACTGCACCCACGGTGTTCCACAAGGAGAGAGGGAGAATTCGGGGCTCTGAGGGAGGAAGAACTGAATTGCAAGGCAAATCTGAGCACACAGGGCCATGCCAAATCCCCTGGGGGGAGCCCGGCCAATTAGCAGGGATGTGTGGTAATGAAGAATTAGGTGGAACAATCCCTTATCCCGTGTCTGGTGGGAGCACTGCCCATGGCTCAGTGCTGGGGGTCCTGCAGCACAGGAGCCTCTCCAGTCCCAAACATGCCATGCCCTTGGCACCCAACTCACACCTCCCACTGCACATGTCAGGAGTTCAGGGCACAGCACCCTCTGGACATAGAGACAAGGATTGGGAGCAGGGAATCCCAGAATGTGCTGAGTTGGAAGGGACCCACCAGGACCATCCAGTCCAACCCTCAGCCCTGCACAGGAACATCCCCAGAGTCCCCCCCTGTGCCCCAGAGGATCATCCCAACCCTCCTGGAGCTCTGGCAGCCTTGGGGCTGTGCCCACTGCCCTGGGGAGCCTGGGCAGTGCCCAACCAGCCTCTGGGGGAAGAACCTTTGCCTGAGATCCAACCTGAGCCTGCCCTGACACAGCTCCAGCCATTCCCTGGCTGCTGTCCCTGGTCCCCCCAGAGCAGAGCTCAGTCCCTGCCCCTCCTCTGCCCCTGCCCAGCCAGTTGGAGACTTTATTGGCCTTTCCTGGCTTTGCTGTGTTTGAATTGCTCCTGCTGAAGTGGATCTGTCTCCCCTGCCTTCGAGCTGAGCACAATCATGGTTCTTCTCCAACAGCAAGTCCCAAATCCATCCCACAGACTCAGAAGAGGCTCAGCATTCAATTAGCCATGTTTTAACCAAAGATTAAGCCAACTAAGGTGAAGTCTGGCTTCCCTCTTTTACTGCAGCTTCAACAGTTCCCTGCAACACCCCAAGACACCAAAGGAACGTTTTCTCCCTTCCATGTCAACCAACAGGCCCAGGTTGGAGGTTTCCCCCCCTTGCACACCCATGTCCCTGCTCAGGGGGCTGCAGACCTTCCTGCCTGATCCCAGTTGTCCCAAGGGTCCCTCCACACTTCCTGCCCCAGCTGCTCAGGAAAGGAGGTCTCCATCCTGCCTGTACCAACATGAGCCTCAGATAATAAACAGGGGCCCAGAAGAAGAGAGAAATCATCAGGGCTGTTAATTTGACACCGACTCTTTTGATCTCCTCTTCAGATCATAGGGAAAGGGTAAGTGTGCTTCCTTTTAATCTTCACTCCTGCACTTTAAAGGCCTCAATAATGTTCCCACCAACCAGATCATTTTCATTTGCAACTCTAATTAATCTGTGAATAAATATGCTTCGGAGAGGTGGATTGATTTAAATGAGGGCTGTCTTTTCACCTTTAATCTATAATGCTGCATTTCTCTCTCTTGAGAAAATAGCTTCTAGCTTGCACTCTCTGCCTTTCTCCCCAAGTTCATGCAAGGCTCTTTCTCCTCTTTTTTATTATTATAAAATAATGGCTTCAGCAGGTGAATAAAAGGTTAGGCAAGTTTGACAAAAATGGGAAGCTATTCACCCTTGCTACCTTTAATCTACTGCATTCTCCTCCTAATGAGTGTAAATTACCCAAGCCATTTCACAGAGTCTTTATGTGGCATAATACCAGCGGCAGCCCATTCTCAGAAGGGCGGGTTTATATTATTAGGATCGGTATTATCTTTAATCTTTTGTGGTGTGAAGAACGAGGACAACACGAGGAGCCACCCAAGGCAGGGGGAGCCCGGCCAAGGGGAGCAGGGCAGGGCCTGCTGGGCCCTGTGAAGGAATGGGGTCTCCAGCAGAAGGACCTGGAAGGCAAGTGGCATCTCCAAAGGATGGAAACCCACCCAAAAAATTCGGCCTGGCTGGCTTTACCAAGCTTGGATTGAGACTGAGTGTTCTACACCAGCCACTGGTGGCTTCAGCCAGGGTTGGGAGAGGGAGAGGCCCCAAAAACCAGCCACCTCCATAGCACAGAGGTCCAGACAAATCCCATCTCTGAGGTGAACAGTTCCCAGATTTTGGGAAGGGGAGGGAGCTGGGAGGTGGTGGAGCCAACCCACTCCTGGGGATGTTGGGTGGGGACTGTTTGCACCCACGGCACCATTAAAGGAGCCTCCTACAATCATGGAATCATTTAGGCTGGAAAAGACCTCTAAGAACATGTAGTCCCACCAGGCCCATCACTAAACCACGCCCCCAAGTGCCACATCCACATATTTTTGGGACACTTCCAGGGTCAAACTGCAAGCTCTGAGAACAGGAGGGATGAAGGAAAAGCTGAAGTAAAATATCCCTCAGAGCCTCTGACAGACCAAAGGGAGGGGAAATCCAGGAGCAAATCTTGCAGGGTCAATCCCAAAGTGGCCAATGGCACCAACATAAAGAAGGAGCTCCAGTTATTGGGAAGAAAATAAATGAGAGTTGCACACAAAGGGGAACTTCAGAAGTGAGTCTCACATCTTCACTGGTGACCTGGGGAAGGCACTGAAGACATTTCTCCTAGAAATCAGCAGCAAACAGGAATTGCAGTTGCAAAGGGGCCACAGCACATAGGATTGGGTCAGGACAAGCACAAGGTGTCTCAGTGTTGGGGTTAAATGTCCTGCAGCCCCTGTGCCCAAAGGGAGGAGCAGCCTGGGAAGCTGCAGTGTGGGCAGGGGCTTTGCCTTCAGGGGGCACCGTGTTGGACCTGCACTTGCAGTGGAACAAGGAAACAAGGAGGAGACAATCCAGAAAAAAGCAAGAAACGGGTGATCCACAGGAAAGAAAAACCCAAACCAAGAACCAGATAATGCACAAGTGGTCAAAGTGGCTCAAGGAATTGCCAGCACTTCTCTGGGATGCTGTCACAGAAAGCAGTGCCAGAGTACTCACTGTCCCATGCTGCTGGGCACCAGTTCCCAGCAGCTCTGGGGAGTGCTGGGCACAAACTGGGAGCGTCGTCACTCCTTGGTGGGAGCCCTCCCACCCCTGACCCTGCCAAAGCCACCAAGCCCAGTGAGAGCATCAGCCACATCCCTCACCAGACCTGCTGCCACAGCATCAGTGCCCATCCCCTGCCAGCTGGGATGCAGAGGGAGGGCTGGGCACGGCTGGAGAGCACAACCAGGCTGGGAAATCCCTCACGGCCAAATTCGGCCCAATTCGGTCTGAGGGAGAACTGGAACTTACACATCAGCAAAGAGAACAAACCCTCAGTGAAACCCTGCTGGAGCAGCAAGAGGAATCCTGGCTTTGCCACAGGCAGTGGCTGTGCCAGTGACGAGCTCAACCCCCTCAGTCACTCCTCTCATCCCAGGTTGGATCGGGTCCCCATTACCTCTGTTACATTATATGTCTTCCTCTTATTTTTCTGCATTTGCCACTTGTGATCATTATTCTGCAGCCTAAGAATGCCTCATATTCAGAGCCCCCTTTGTTTCACTCTCATTATCCACACCATATATGTTCAAGGTCGCCAGTTAGTCTATTATTCAAGTGGGTACTTTTTTTCCCCCCTGTTTTATCCCCCCCTTCCCCAAAGAGGCTCAGTTCAAGGTCTCGCATTCTCCGCTTTCTCCCTGAAGTTTTACCATTTCTTTTTCTTATAAAAACATTTTCCCTTGCCTCCCATTCTCCAGGAGCTTCCATTCAATTCAATCCCTGCTAATATATATATCCAAAAGCAGCCCAGGGCAGACCCCACGTCAGCTGCTGCTGCTGTTTTAAAAGAATCAAAGAGAGCTCTTTATTTTCTTAGGCTCTCCAGCAATTTCTGGAGTTGCAAACTGATACACAAAGCGTTCTTAGAGGTGGCCAGGAGATTTCCAGAGCGTTTGCAGCAGAACTGACTAAATATCAGGCTGCTCCATAGGGATTTGGGTGATAAACACAATGGAACATGCTCAGTCCCAGGCATTAGACAGGAATTTTGGCTGCACTGTTGTTTTCTTGCTTGGAACAAGAGGTAAAACAGCAAGGGATTGCCCAGCAGGCTGATGTTTAATTTGGGATGAACAATGGAAATATGATTTTAGCCCACTACAAACCTACTTGTCTGTCAAGTGACACCTTCCTCAGCAAATCCACCTTGTGTTATCAGTCATCTCTCAACATCCAGGTGTATTTGTGGGCATCGTCTGGGCAGGGAAAAAACATGGAAATGCTTTCTGAGCTCTCCAAAGAGGAGACTCACAGCATTCCACTTTAAAGCAACCATCAAAATGAGGAAATTCAGGCTGATCCACTTCAAATGGGAGGAACTGGAGCAGTCTGGGAGGTCCAGGAGGAACAAACTGCACTTTCATATGCAGGATAAAGCTGTGGCCCCAAGAAGAGGAGCTGGTTTGAGGAGGAGATGCCTTCACCAGACCCTGGAGCCTGTTGGGGCTCTGTGCTGCTCCTTCAGTGGCAGAGCCTGGTGGGAATCCCAGAAACATCCTGAGCAGCTCCAAAGAAAAGCCGTCAGGAAATAAGGACGTGAGCAAAGCACTGAGCTGAGCCAGCTGCACTCTGTCAGCAATCCTGGGATGGCTTGGGTTGGAAGGGACCTTAAAGATCACCCAGTCCCACCCCTGCCATGGGCAGGGACACCTTCCACTAGCCCAGGTTGCTCCAAGCCCCGTCCAACCTGGCCTTGGACACTTCCAGGGATCCAGGGGCAGCCACAGCTCCTCTGGGCAACCTGTGCCAGGGCCTCCCCACCCTCACAGGGAACAATTCCTTCCCAATATCCCACCTGAACCTAATCTTTTTCAGTTCAGAGCCATTCCCCTTGTCCTCTCACTCCAGGCCCTTGTCAATAGTTTCTCTCCATCTTCCTTGTAGCTCCTTCAGCCACTCTAAGGCCACAATCAGGTCACCCCAAAGCTTCTCCTCTCCAGGCTGAACAATCCCAACTCTCCAGCCTTTCCTCCCAGCAGAGCTGCTCCAGCCCTCTGACCACCTTGGGGCCTCCTCTGGACTCTCTCCAGCAGCTCCATGTCCCTCCTGTGCTGTTCCCAGGGCTGGAGCAGCTCTGCAGGGGGGTCTCCCCTGAAGGGCAGAGGGGCAGAATCCCCCCCTGCCCTGCTGCCCACACTGTGGAATACCCTGGAATTTGGGCATGGGAAAGATCCCAGAGCCTGGGATGGAGGCACAGAAAGATGTGCAGAGGACACTGTCTTTGTAAAGGTCCCTGCACAGCATTTCCTGTCCCTGGGCTCAGCCCTGCAGACCAGGATGTCACCTTTGTCACACACACACTGCAGAGCCAAGGGTGATTTTTCTCACTAGAGAACTTTACTAACATTGGTGACTTTACTGGAGTCATGGAGGCACAAGTTGAAGCCTTCTCTGCCTGTGGCTCCACCTGACACACCACCAGGCCCATACAAGGAGATATCCTGCCCTCTCCTATGCACCTGGATGGGTTTTTCCCAGTTAAGAGCTCACCTCCCATCCTTTACACCACAACATTTCTCAAGGCCCTTCTGCCCCAAGTCACCATCTCCACAAGGAACAGCACTTGTTTTATTTTTAATCTGCTCTGCCCCCTCCTCCTCCTCCTCTTCTTTTTCTGCTTTTTTTTTCCTTCTTTTTAAATATACTTTATTTTTTTGTTTGCCAGGCTCAGTCGCAGCACAAGGACATGGGGAAAGACATTCTTTCAATTCTTCGGGCATTGTGGCTGAGTGAAATGGGAAACAAGACAAAGCCAGAGAAGAAAAGCTTATTATGGGCAGCCTAGTTGGAAGAAAATGAATCACCCAAACAGATAGGTTTCAATGATCTCAGGCGAACTCCGCTCTTTATTCCACACACCCGAGTCTAATTGCCCAAGAAAATGTTCATCTGCTTCATAATGACAGTCATAATGGGAGTTATGTGGAATAAGTAAAAAAGTTTATTCAAGGGTCTGCTTCTGAAAGTACAGCTATAATGCACTTTCTTGTGGGGATTTAATAGAATTTCCTCTCAGAGAAATTGGACGGATAACAAGTAATTTTTTTTTAATTTGGAAGATATGTGAGTTAGGAGGTTTTCTGGCCAGGAGATGGGACTTGTGGGGTAAAGGAACGGGCAGTGGTTGTTATTAAGAGGGGACAGGGTGGGAAAACACAACAGCTCCTCCTGCTCTGCCCAGTTTATGTGGTGGGATAAAAAAACTGCTCCTGTTTGTCTTCAGGACCTAAAATCAGAGCACATCACTCCAAATCCCTCCCCAGGAAACAACTCAGCTTCAGTGCCCTCCTCCTTTGGTGAAAGGTGCTATAAGCAGCAACATTTGTGACTTCCCTGGGCAGAAAGAGCAGGAGGAATTCAGGCTGTGGGAACTCCATGGACAGGCTGGAGCACTCACCTCAATCAGGACAAGAAGGACCAACAGGAGAAAGCCACTGTCTGCAGGGAACAGGGCAAAGGGGCTCCCTGGGCTTCTTAGGAGATTCTCAAGACCTACAGTGAAATGATGTGGAGAGGGAACATTGCCCTTGGAAACTTGGAAAGCACCGAGGAGGGAACACCACAGAATGTCTGGATTTGGGGTTACACTCCAGGGAAAACCTCTTGGTCCACCAAGTTCCTCATCAGGTGCTGATGGTGCAGAAGGCAAAGCTGGCTCCTCCTGGCACTGCTGGGCCAGAGAATCACAGAATGGGTTGGGTTAGAAGGGATCTTAAAGCTCACCTGCCATGGGCAGGGACACCTTCCACTAGCCCAGGTTGCTCCAAGCCCCGTCCAACCTGGCCTTGGACACTTCCAGGGATCCAGGGGCATCCACAGCTTCTCTGGGCAACCTGTTCCAGGGCCTCCCCACCCTCACTGTAAAAACCCTCCTCCTTATATCTAACCTAAATCTAATCTTCTAGTCCAAACCCATCAGCCCTTGGCACCGTGGGCTCTGCTCAGCAGCTCTGAGACACAAAGTGTCTCTAACCTGAACCAAAATCAAGGCCCTCTCAGCTCTGCCTCTAATCCCTTTCTAAGGCTGGAAATACAGATTTAGGCCAGCTTAGGCATGCAGAGATATTTCCTCCAGCTGGGCAGCAGGAGGGTTAACCAGGCTTTGAGCAAAGCCTTTTCTGAAGTGAGGAGATGTGAAGCTGTTCCCCCGTGAGACACCGCAGAGCTCCCGACGCGGCGCCCGCAAACACGACCCAGCTGCTGCTTCTGGAACAGAACATTTTGACATGAGCTTGAGCAGGAGGCAGGTTGGGAAGGCAGGATGGCTCCAATTCCCCGTCCTGGAGCTGGAAGGAAGGAAAGGCTCCACTCAATTCAGCAGGACCCTGAGGGACGTGACCAACTTGGGAACCCGTGAGTCATCCAGCGGGAGAACTCCTGCAATTCAGCTTGTGCTCAAGGACTTCAAGGAGCTGAGGCCTGAGAAAACAGACTGGTGGGTGCAATTTCCACTCTGGAGAAACGATAAACCTCCTCTGATTTATTTATTTGAAGGGAAAGAAAGATTTTTTTTTTTTTTACTCTGGAAGTTTTTTCTCTAAAGGACTCCCAGGGCTGGTCCTTGTCCTGATGTCAGGGGCAGTCCAGAGGAGGACAGAGGATCTGAAGCAGTAGGAATCTGCAGAATTTAAGGGATTCTAAAGGAGTCCAAGGAGCCAAAAAATGCGTCTTTCAGCAGGACTTCCCAGCTCAGGAGCAGAAGGCAGCTCAGGGTGGTGACCCACGTGCACCCCTGGACCCCCCAGAACATATTTGCTCCCAAACCTCCCCCAAACCCTACTCAGCTGAGGTGTCTGGGTGGCTCAGCAAAGATGAACCCTGTTCCTGATGGCAGGAGGCTGGTTCACACTGGAAAAGCCCTGGGAAGGACCAGAAGGAAGTGTTACACCTCTCCCTTCACTTACAGAAGCTGTGGTTTGTCCAGTTCTTTGTCTGGGAGGACATCTCTGTTCCCTGTTTCCACACACAGCCCTTTGGAAGGGGACACAAGAAAGGTCCTTGGGAAAGCTGGTTGAGAAATATCTGATGTTTATGTGAAAAGTTATAATAATTTGAGTTTTATGAAAGTAGCAACCTGGGATTTCCCAGGGAACTAATTGCTCATCTTCCAATGAAAAAGTCAGGGAAGAAAAGCTCCTGATTACCAGCAGCTTTTGCAAACAAGCAAAGCCAAAACCACTTTTTCCCCCCCACACCCATAATACAGAAGCATCTCAAAAGGTGTCTGTTGACTAATTAGAGACCTTTTGTTTTAATTGGTGGCCAGCACTGTTGGACAGTCTACCTTGGGGCAGGTCTCTGTGCTAGAGACCAGAAACCTGGAAGGTCTCATCAGCAAAACAGTCATCTGAGGACAGACACTTCCCAGAGCAGCACCAAGGTCTGAGGAGCCTTTTATGTCAGTGGAAATTTAAGTTAAGAAAGGGTTTAACTCCCTTTTTGATTTTACTCACAGGGCACAGTAATAAGGAAGCACTTGCACAGCCACTTTCCCTCTCAGCTCTGCTCCTGGAACAGCCTGTGCACCGGAGGGGAGCTCTGCTAATGGATTTGGAGCCTTGGGGAGGTGGAAGGAAGGAAGGAATTCCCATGTCACAGGCCCTGTGCAAACCCTCAGACCTCCCTCAGCTCCTCGAAGAACTACAAGTGCACACAAAGGTGTTACAGAGCTCCATGGCAGCAATTAAGCAATCCCAGGGTAATTAACTGACCTTGTAAACGTGTTGCCATCAATGAGGGCTTGGAATTGCCCCCAGGATCTCCAGGTGCCGAGGGCACTGAAAAGTGGAGGAACAAGTCGAGAATTTGGGGCTGGAAAGAGCTTTTTGTGATGTACAAGCTCTTGCGAAGGAACTCAGGGAGTGAATCCCAGCATGGAATCAGCACGGGAGTGACAGGAAGGAGCTGCTCCTGGAGCTGGAAGTCAATTGAGAGGAGAAAAGAGCAGGGAAGAAGCAACATATCCTTGTCTCCATCCTCAGGGCAGCAGGATCCTTTCAGAGCTGTACCAGCCCCTGTGCAGCACAGCTCTGCCATCCCTTCCCACCTGGAACCCCACCCCAAGGTCCCAGGGATGTGAAAGAAGGAAACAAAACAGAAACTTCTCCCTCTCAGGGCACACAGCAGAGACCACCTTACCTTCAGGAGGGGTCCTTCCAGCACTGACAACCTTCTCAGCCTCCTGGAAACCCTTCTTTGAGCCCATCAGGCTCCTGGTGAACTCCCTGTGCCAAGCAGGAGCTGCTGCACCCACCCTGCACCCCCCAGCACACCCTCTGCTCAGGGCACCTCCTGTCTCCCTAAAGGGGATCTACAAAACAGCTGGGGAGGGACTTTGGACAAGGGCCTGGAGTGGCAGGACAAGGGGAATGGCTCCCCACTGCCAGGGCAGGGTTAGATGGGATACTGGGAAGGAATTGTTCCCTGGGAGGGTGGGGAGGCCCTGGCACAGGTTGCCCAGAGAAGCTGTGGCTGCCCCTGGATCCCTGGAAGTGTCCAAGGCCAGGTTGGACGGGGCTTGGAGCAACCTGGGCTGGTGGAAGGTGTCCCTGCCCATGGCAGGGGTTGGACTAAGATGGGCTTTGACATTTCTCCAACCCAAAGCATTTGATGATTCCATGATTCAATGTAATACAAAGGTTTGTTTCCTCCTAAGATACAACACAGGTGTTTTCCAGAGGGTCTAGATGAACAGAGGTTGGGTGAGGTGCTCAGGAACCCATCCCAAGCCTGCACCTATTCCTAATGGATGTTGAGGGTTGTGTGAAATCTCTTGCCGAACTGGGACTTGGATTTGACTCCTTTGGACCAGGCAGCTGCTTTGAGGTCTGACTTCTTTAGACAGCTCTGACACTCTCTGGACAGGGTCCTGGTGGCTGCACGGACCCCACAGTGCCCCAGGGGCAGGTCCCAGGGGCTCCCTGTGCCCGCAGTCCCCACAGCTCCATCCCTCTGCTCCCACTCCACAGGCATTATGGAAAGGCTTTCCAGTGAATCACAGAATCACAGAATCAACCAGGTTGGAAAAGACCTCCGAGATCATCAAGTCCAACCCTTGATCCAACCCCGCCGTGGTTCCCAGCCCATGGCACTGATGCCACATCCAGTCTCACCTTCAACACCTCCAGGGACACTGACTCCACCCCCTCCCTGAGCAGCCCATTCCAATGGCTGATCACCCTCTCTGGAAAAAATTTCTTCCCAATATCCAACTTAAATCTCCCCTGGCACAGCTGCAGACCCAACCCTCTTGTCCTACTGCTGCTTCCTGGGAGAAGAGCCCAGGATGAAGCCCCAACTCTTGCTTTGTTTGTCCCCACTCCTGTCCCCAGTGGATGTTCCGGGCTGGTTTTTCCGGAGGTGACTCCCATTGTTCCTTCCCCCGAGTGCCTGGAAGGTCAGTGAGAAATGAAGCTGCTTTTATCTGCCATCTCCCACCAGCCCTAAGCTGGGTCCCCTTTTTCACACTGAGGCCTAGCCAAGCATGAAGGAAAATAATTTTACCCAATCTCTCTGCTCTAACGCTCAGCAACCCCCCGCCCTCCTTTTTTTCCACAACTCCCCACCAATCTGAAGGGGAAAGAATTAAAAAAAAAAAAAAAAAAGCCCTTTCCACAATGAAAGCACAGCCAGATAGAAATCTTGGTGAGGCACCACTCTAAATGTGACTGCAGCTTTCAGCTCATCTTCACTCCAATATCCCCAGCCCCACTGTTCAGCCTCCTGCTAGAAAAATAATAATAATAAAAAAAAGTAGTAGCCTGGTGATTCCTCGTGTTCCCTATAATTGCAACAGGCAGAGGAGAGAGGAGTGATTAATTTGCCTGGTGAATTATGCATTATTTCCCCTACCTCCTTCTTCCCCCCCCCCCCCCCCCCCCCCCCCCCCCCCCCCC
>NW_020897914.1:3084706-3115670 GCF_003984885.1 Neopelma chrysocephalum
GGGTATCGGTGTTTAATCCTCTGTGAACACTCAGCCCAAGCTCAGGGTTTGTTTACCATGAGTGAGGAGGGAAACCCCCCCAGCCAACTCTGAGAGCTGCCCCTGGTAATTCCCTGGGACCAGCCATGGGATTTAGGGAGCCAGACAAAACTAACTCCCACAAGTGAAAAAAAGACACTCCAGGCACAACAAACAAGCTGCTCCTCGGGTTTTAAAATCACAAGTAGAGGAGCTCCTTCAGCTCAGCAAAATGCTGGAATGTGGGCTTGTGTTTCATGGAATGTGCTGAGTTGGAAGGACCCACCAGGACCATCCAGTCCAACCCTCAGCCCTGCACAGGCCCATCCCCAAGAGTCACCCCCTGTGCCCCAGAGCATCATCCAAACCCTCCTGGAGCTCTGGCAGCCTTGGGGCTGTGCCCACTGCCCTGGGGAGCCTGGGCAGTGCCCAACCAGCCTCTGGGGGAAGAACCTTTGCCTGAGATCCAACCTGAGCCTGCCCTGGCACAGCTCCAGCCATTCCCTGGGTGCTGTCCCTGGTCACACAGAGCAGAGCTCAGTCCCTGCCCCTCCTGAGGAAGTTTCAGGTCCGTGGGACCCTCCCTGTGCTGAAGTTACCGATGCCTCGAGGAGTGAGTGGTGTTTTCCTCCCATCAGGGCATAAAGAACTTAATAATGTTCAAAGAATGAGCAGATGTGGCCCTTGGCAATGTGGTTTAGTGGGATGGTGGTGTTTGACCAAAGTCTGGGCTTGATGATCTGGAGGTATTTTCCAGTCTCAATGACTCTGTGATTAGCCAAGTGTCTGAGGTGCCTCTGTGTCTGAGTAGACACAGTTTAAATTGGTAAAACCCACATCCCTGCCTGGATGTACCTTTTTGGTTTGGTGATGAAGGACATGGAACCCTTGGAGAAAGTCCAGAGGAGAGCCATGAAGTTGATAAGGGGACTGGAGCACCTCCTCTGTGGGGACAGGCTGGGAAAGCTGGGGATGTTCAGCCTGGGGAAAAGAAGGTTGTGTGGAGACCTCAGAGCACCTTCCAGGGTCTGAAGGGGCTATAAGGAATCTGGAGAGGGACTGTTCATCAGGAACTGGAGGGACAGGACAAGGGGAATGGTTTCAAACTGAAAGAGGGCAGGTTTAAATTGGACATTGGGAAGAAATCCTTCCCTGGGAGGGTGGGGAGGCCCTGGCACAGGTTGCCCAGAGAAGCTGTGGCTGCCCCTGGATCCCTGGCAGTGTCCAAGGCCAGGTTGGACGGGGCTTGGAGCAACCTGGGCTGGTGGAAGGTGTCCCTGCCCGTGCCAGGGGGTGGCACTGGATGAGATTTAAGGTCCCTTCCAACCCAAACCAGTGTGTAATTCCCTGATTCTGAGCAGACCAAGCAGCAAGAGGGGCCTGGAGGAAGAACATCACCTTGGAGCTGCATCAGTGCCCCAGGCACCCACGCTCTGCCTGTCAGCTGCCCACAGAGCCTCTTCCATCCATGGCACCTTCACCCGTGCTCAGTCCCTCATTTAAGGCCCTGAGCCAGCAAAGTGTTTAAACACATCCTTCCTTCCCTGCTCCTGCTCAGCTGCTCCCAGCCCCAGAGTGAAGACAGCATTTCATGATTCCATGGCCCAATCAGTCCCAACAAGACATTGGACCCCTCCTGGAGTCCCTCAGTCATCAGAAACACAGCCCGTGTGGCAGCACCAGCTCTGAAATCTCCCAGGACACCATGCCCTGCCACCTGAGTGCTGGGGCTCCCAGTGAGGGGGGATTCAGTAGAAAAAGCTGCTGTGCCCCCAGTTTATCCCCGGGGTTACCTGCAGAGCCACAGGACAGAGATTTGCTGGGGCAAAATCTGCCCCCTCCCAAAAAATCCCATAGCTGCAGACCCCAGCAGCCCCTTTAACAGCCCTCAGGGGACAGTGGTGTTTCCTGGAGATCTCCTTGTTCCTCCTAAGGAAAGGCTGGAGGGACAAGGCGAGGAAAGCATGAGCAAACCCCCCACTAGATCTTCCTAAGGAGATTTTGGAAGAGATCACCTGCTAAGGAGAGGATGGATAGACATTTTCATGGCCTAAAAGCTGATTAAAAGCTCAGATAAGGCCAGATTTTCCAAAAAGCTGCTTTTGAAAAGCCCTCTGGTTCCCTCTGCTCCTTCCCTACCGTTCCAAATCCCTCTCTGTGCTCCTGAAGGTGAACGGAGCTGAGCCGCGGGTGCCACCGAGGGGTGGCAGCCAGGGAGCTCCCAGTGCTGGTGGATTTGTTGCCGCTGTTTTGTGTCTGGATCTCGGCCCCGCAGCCCAGACAACGGGCATTGAATGCCCCGGGCCCTGGGGATACCTCTAACCTTGTGCTGCCATCAGGTGCACACAAAGCCCGGAGCCCTCGGGCAGGAGCAGAGCTAGGCAGCCGATTAGCATATTCCAGGGGGAACTTTTTTGCTTAAAATGAGAATAAACAGAACGGGGAGGATTACAAAACCAAACATGGAACATTACATGGAGCAATAATTGCCTCCTATTATTTCCCTGCACTCACCAAAACAGCTATTTAGACAAACAAAAGAGCGAAGAAAGGCAGAGACCAGTGCTGAAAGTTGTTTTATCTCTGCTAATCCCCACTGCTTTGATAAGTCTGTAATAGGATCATTTGGCATCTCCAAAGTGCGGCATGGAAGGGAATTCCTGTGTGCAGGCAGGTTGTGCTCAGGTGTCATTCCCAGCTCCCAGGGATGGGGGATGCACTGTCAGGCTCTGGACACGCAGAACAGGGACAGCAAATCCCCCTGTATTTTGCATTCCCGGAGACAGGGAGCTTTGTGCTCCTTCTTTCGCTGACATTGCTTCCAAATATTATTTTATTGTTGCTTTATTGTCCCTCGTGTTTCATGGACAGGCTGCCAGGGAAGGGGTGGAGTCGCCTCCCTGGAATTGTTCAAAGGTGTGTGGATGTGGCACTTGGGGACAGGGGTTAGTGGTGAACACAGCAGGGCTGGGAAATGGCTGCACTTGATGGTCTTAAAGGTCTTTTCCAACCTTAATGATCCCGTGATTCTATGGTATTATGAGTTTAGTTCATGTGAATTGTCTCTGGTCAGCTTTGGATGTCTTTGCTCCCATTTGCAGTAGTTTATTCCCCCAGTGCTGACAGTCACATCCCTTGGATTGCACTGGAAGTTGGGATCAGGGAGTGCTCCAGGCACCAGAGCTGTGCCAGCCCATCCCAGCTCTGCAAACAGAAACTATCCAGGTCTCTCCTAAGCCTGTAGGAAGCTCTTCTCAGTGCTTTGGTATTTTCAGTACCCACAATGTCCTTTCCCTCTCCAGGTTCATTGTTTCACACCCCAGGCCCTCACACAGCCCATTTTTATGTCCTTTGGGAAGTGTGAGGTCTGTGCAGTCCCAGCTCCTGTTCTTTCCCCATCCCATCCCAGCAAGGACCATGTTGTTGTCACTGGTGGCAGTGGCCCCAACCCACAGGCAAAAAAACCTTAATTTTCTTCCAAAACGGGTTTTTTGTCAAAGATACAACACAGCAGAGACCCGAAGGTGTGTGTAGCACCCTCCCAGTTAGAAATGTGATCTAAACTGGTGAGCACATCAGGCCTGGTTTTGCTGACATGCTGGAGCCAAGAGGAGGAATCCCTCAAGGCCAGTCCACGTCATTTCTGTCCAGCTCCACCCCAGAATCACTTTTGCTAATATGCAGTGCTGGAAATTCACCTTTCCCTGGCATTTGTCCACACTCTCCCATTTTTTTTTCTTTGTTGGGTGTTACTTGTCTTTAAAAGCAGAACATGAGCTGCCTGCACAAAGTGAGCAGAGATGGATCCCTGGAGTCCATTTGGTGGAACGTGGGGGGTTTGGCTGCTTTTTTTTAATGTTGGATTTAAGATCAATTTTAGCCATTATTTGCCATATCAAAGTTTATGAGCTGTGCACAGAAACTTAATTGCATCAGATTTTGCTGTCAGGAGCTATGCTTTGCTGTCAGATTTTATCTTACAACAAAGAATGGTTCATGCACTGCTGCTGGCACATAAGAATTCATGAGCAGCTGCTGGGGGATAACATTTTCTCCATGAGCTGCTGAACTTTTTACCTGTACAGAGCAGTGCTGCCACAGGAGTAGGGCAGAAAACACCTGGAAACAACCCCAGAAAGACTCTGCTGCACAGAAGTACAGGTTGTGGTGTAACCATGCTCAGTCTTAGCTGATTCCACAATAAAAAAGAGGTGAAAATAAGCTTCTCACTGTCTTATACATCACTGGTGCTCCCCTGCTGAGGTGGTGCCACCACACAGTTTTATCCCTAATACAGGGAAAAAACATCCACATTATGTCCTCTCCCCTTGGACACAAGCAACTGTCACCCTAAATAAATGAAAATATGTGCACAAAGGGGAAATGAAGCAAATCTCGAGGGCAGGAAGTTGTTGGTGATGGGAAGGTGTTGGTGTAGGAGATGTGCTGAGCTGGGATGTGCTTCTCTGCAAAACAGCTGAACGTGCACTGTGACACAGGCAGAAAATTGCATTTATTGGGATAATTGTGGGCTTTCCTTGGCAGCAGGAGTGAGGAAATTCCCTTCCTTGAGCAGGGCAGGGGGTGTGCCACTGGCAGGGGTGTTGCCCAGCCCTGGCACAGCTGCCCAGAGCAGTGCTGGAGTCTCCATCCCTGGGGGAATTTAAAAGCCACACTTGGGGACACGGGTGAGTGCTGGAGGATGGTTGGACTGTGTGACCCTGGAGGTCTTTCCCAACCTAAACAATTCCCTGATTCCATAGGAATTGTTGGTGTTACTCCATCCCCAGAGCCAGAGGGACAGTCCTTCACCCCAGGCACTGCACATTCCAAATATCAGCTCCTGCCCCAAAGGTGTTCCAGCCTCACCTCCCAGGGCTGCAGGAGAGGCACTCCCAGGCTCTGGGTTGTATTTACAGGGCTGTTCCCAAGAGTGTGTTCCCGTGGGTGCCTCAGGAGATATTTACTGGTGACTGTTCCTATTCAGAGCAATAATATGAACTGAAATGAAGTATCAGCCACCCATCTCATTCAGCATATCTCTATTTCAAATCTGTATTTTGTAAAGAATATTGAAAGCATAATACAGCCCCTTCAGTAACCTGCTCTGCTTTATTACACAATCCACACAAGTTTTCCATTTTTTATTGAATTGGTCACTCAGTCATACTAAACATGGCAGAAAAAGAACAGGAAATAAAAATGAACCAATAAATAAAAGCAGGGTTTCCAAAGCTCTTCTTGCTGAAAGGAAAGCTGGAGAGTTCTTCAGAGTTTAGCCAGGAGCAAACCACCTCAGCTCAAATAAAATTGTGCAGTGGAACAGAAAATAAGATGTTACTGCAAATGAAATGTATTCTTTGGGAGCAAAAATTAAAGATGTCCTCGGAGATAGGACTGGGCCGTGCCCACCTCACCCAGCTGGGGGTGGTGACAGCATGGAAATGCCTGGCAGGGCAAACCCACCCCTGGGGTGTCCCTTCTCCACCTGCCCCTCTCTGCTCAGCCCAGAGCTCTTTAGTATGTCCTGCCAGTGAAGATGTTTAGTTTGCCGTGACATCTTATTTTCTGTTCTGCTGCACAGTGTTATTTTAACCAGAGCAGCCTGCTCCCAGAGAAACCCAGAGCAGCTTCAGACCTGCAGAAAATGCTGCATTCAGACCTGGGTGGGTGCTGGGGAGGCTGGGGAGGGCTGGGACCCCGAGGGTGCTGCCCTGCTCAGGTCCCCCCTGTGCACGTGAGGAGCATCGTGCTTGGGCAGGAGAACTCATCCCTCAGTTAAACCAAGGGGTTTGTAAAGCTCTGAGCAGCCTGCAAGGAGGGTTGTTTGGTGTAAATCTCCACCAGGTCTTTCCCTCATTGGGACAGGCAGCAAATACTCCTTTGCTCCCACCCAAGTGCACACAGCAGGGTGGGTTGGAAAGGTGCTGCTCAAGCACCAAGGGCCACTTTGCCTCTGAATGCAGCACCCTGTCCAAAGACCAGCTCTGGCAGGGGATGCAAGGTGTCCTCCCTCTCCAAACCTTGATTCTTGGTGTGATATTTAAGTTCTCCAACATTTAGGGATCAGAGTATGGCATGAATTCATGCTCACCCTTGCATTTGAGCTCAGTTATTGTCACCAGCACTGGCAGCTCTTGGTGTGCATGTGGGATCACTCCCAGATCCTGCTCCATTCTTGGTCTCAGGATCTCCCCATGCAAAGGATTTCCTTGTTTCAACACCCACTGTGGAAAAACTCTTTTCTTTGATTCTCTGAGACTCTCAGATTTCATTCATTCTCCAGTAGTTCTCATATTTATTCTTCCATGATATTTTTCCTGATTATCTGCTCATCATTAAACAGCTTTTTTCTGGGATGGTCCAACCGCTGTCCACTGCATTTGGGGGGAAAAAAAAAGCTCAACATGTGATTGTCACAAAAATATCGGCCCCTCCTTCATGCCAGGAATGAAATGGGTGTTAATTAACACTCACTGTAATTAGTGTCATAATCTCTAGTGTCATAAGTAGGAAATGCTCAGCCTCTGGGCACTTGGTCAGTGTGGGAGCAGTCCCAGTGTCCCTCCCTCAGCTTCACCTCCCCCAGTGTGCAGGTTTGGCAGGATGACACAAGCAGCAGCCTGGAGTCCTCCTCCCTGGCCAGCCCTGGAGCACCAAACCTGCACAAGTCCATGGTCCCTCTTCTGCAGTGCCCAGCAATGGCTCAGGGCTTGCTGAAGGTGGTTGCCCAGGTTTCACGTGGCACCTGAGGACCCTCCAGCTCCCAGGCCAGATCCCAGTTCAGTCCCAGCCTGGGTGGGGAACATTTCACTCACTGTCAGAACCAGGGAGGTTTGAATGTTGGTTCTGTGCCCAGGGAGATGCATCCTCATGGACTGGGAACACTGCCCAGGTCAGAGCAGGCTCCCCCACCTGCCTTCAAGTCAGTGATGACAAAGATGGACAGACTCAGAGGCACAAAGAGGTGACTGGGGATTGGGGTGGTGGGATTTGCTGCCAGCCCCGAGTCCAGGTCTGCAGCCCCCGTCCCTTCAGCTGCCTTGGTTCCACCCATTCAATCAATGCCTGTGGATTAAAAGCTTTGTTAAAACAAACCTTCACCCAAGCACCAGACTCTTGTCTGGGACAATGACAGAACAAATAGTCCCCTCCAGGCAGGCTCTGAAGCCTTCCTTTGGATCTTCCTCAAAGTCCCCAAACCAGATGGAAAAATCTTTCTGGACCAGCCTTTCTTCGCTGATATAAGTGACTGGATATCACCTCCGTCCCAGCCCACTCCCAGGCTCTGCATGGAGCAGAAAACACTTCTTTTGGGTTTAACTGGGGTTTCTCTTGGCCAGTTCCAAGCTGGAAATGTTCTGTGTTCCTGCAGGGAGGAGGCCTGTTTGCCTGTCCAACTTTCCCTTCCAACAGGGACAGGTTTTCTTCCCTTCTGTTGGTGATTTCTTTTAGGTTTTGCTTGATCCTCACTCAGTGTCTGTAATGCAAATGGGAAACTTTTCATTCCAAGAGACCAAAAGGAAGCATTGACTTTTCCTGGGTGTTCCCTCCCAGACCTTTTTAGAAACCCCAGTGAAAGTTTCAAGTATTTCTGGTCAACCCCAGGACTCAGAAATGCTGATTCCTTTCACCACCCACAGCCATGCAAGACTGAGGTTCCTCATCCAACCATGTCATCTGCACTCCTGCCTTGAGCAGCAGGGAATACTGGCTCCACCACGGGGTGGTTTGGCCCCTCCAAAAACCAGTGCCTGGGAGTGTGGAGCTGAAGCTGTTGCTGCTCTTCAGTGAAGTTCTGAAGAAGCCTTTACTTTTGAATAACTGCAGGGATAGAAAAATCATCCCTCCATGGCTCAGTTCTCCTGGAAACATCAGGCTCCCCTTCTCTTTTGATCAGCCAACCCACAGATGTCCTAAATCCACCTCTAGTTGTGTGAGCAGCACCAACCCACTGTTGGAAAGAAGGTGGACGTGGCCTCCAGACACGGAGTTCTCTCTTTTTGACCAGGCAGAAACACACCATGGAAACCACAGATCCACACAAAGGTGATTGAGCCCTTTGGGAATGGAGGGAAACTCTTTGCAAGGTGCCTTTTTGCACGGCCTGGTCAGCTGTGGCAGGAGAAGACCTGGTACTGTGGCTCCATATGGGATCTCCTGAGCTGCCAGGGGATCTGTCACGGCACTGGGACAGCAGCAGCAGGAAATGCAGCTGCTCACACACCTGCCTGATAGTCCTGATGGGTTTCAGGAGATTCCTGCATTCCCCTCCCACCCCAGGAGCTCTGGGATGGCTCAAGAATTGAGGGTGAGGTGTCTCACAGGCTCCCTGTCACTTGGGTCTCGTGGACACCCCTTTGTTCATCCCTGTGCTCCACTGCAGGAGGAAGTTCAGCCTTTTCAGGACAACTTCTGGGCAGTATTTGTGTCTCCCAATGGCAAACGCTGCTGAGACAGTGAACACGTGGCAAACCTTTGTGAGTGTCCCTCCAAAGCTCCAATTAATATTAATGGCCAATCAAGCCCCGTCAGTGGGAACCACTCTGGTGTGACAGGCTCATTTCCAGCCTGGGCCACCTTCCCTTTCAGCACGTTAATGCCAAGCTGACCTTTCCCACCATCTCCATGGATGAGATGAGCCCACCTGGATGAATAATGGAACACCTTGAGGGTCACCCCGGTGTCTGCAGTGGCCACCTCAGAGAAGGTCTGGCCGTGGGTGCTGAGGTGACACCCTGGGCTGGGTCCCTCCAGCTGCTCATGGGGCACACGTGGAGCACAAACCTTCTGTCCCTGGCACAGGAGCAGCCTCCCCTCCAGGGCTCTGCTCCCCTGCACGTCCTGGCAGCTCAGAGCAGCACCAGGAGCTTGTCCTGAGTCCCAGCACCAGCACAGAGTGGAGGGCAGCCAGGAGGAGCTCACTGGGGCTTCTCCAAAGCTCCTTTTGGGGTTCTCTTCGCTGTAGTGACCAGGGACAGCACCCAGGGAACAGCTGGAGCTGTGTCAGGGCAGGCTCAGGTTGGATCTCAGGCAAAGGTTCTTCCCCCAGAGGCTGGTTGGGCACTGCCCAGGCTCCCCAGGGCAGTGGGCACAGCCCCAAGGCTGCCAGAGCTCCAGGAGGGTTTGGATGATCCTCTGGGGCACAGGGGGTGACTCTGGGGGATGTTCCTGTGCAGGGCTGAGGGTTGGACTGGATGGTCCTGGTGGGTCCCTTCCAGCTCAGCCCATTGTGGGATCTCGTGGTGCCCGGGGAAGTGCCCGGGATCACGGGCAAGCCAACAGAAAACTGTAACACAGCTACACACAGCAACCAATCCCTTGGCCAAGGAGTGCCCACAGATGCACAGGGATGGTGGTGCAGGAAGGAACAGGGATCCTCCCCCATCCCAGTCCACCAGCACAACCCAGGAAGAAGTTGGTTGGTTCCCTCCAAACAGATCCTGCAGTCAGGTCCCTTTGCCCTGAGCTCTGAGCAACCTGGGCTAGTGGAAGGTGTCCCTGCCCACAGCAGGGATTGGAACTGGATGGGCTTCAAGGTCCCTTCCAACCCAGACCATTCCATGATTCCATGGAAAGAACCTCAGTCCTTTCTTCTCCCCAGCTAAGACACATCCCAGGGAACACTGCCTTAGCCCCTGGCAGGAACTCATTCCCTGGTGCAATCCTTGTATTTGCAATGAAGGACCTGCAAGAGCAAAAAGCCAACCCAGAGGAGGTAAAGTGAGGGAAGGCTGGAGGCACTAGAGGAAGAAAAATCTCTCTTTTTAGTCCTTGTGTTGTGAAACCTTCCCATCAGGGTCTGCCATGCCACCAGGCCCGTCCTTGGGCTGGAAAATCAGCTCTGGGTGTTTTCCACCTTCCTTGCTCTCCTGAAGAGGGGGAAGGAGACATGACCAGAGTCCCAGTGGTGCAGGGGTGTGGGGCCCACCCTGGCTCTGTGGTGGGTGCAGCTCCAGGCACTGGCACAGCAGTGGCAGGGCTGGTCATGCACAGCCCATCACAGGTCATAGTCTCCCAGCTCTCTGGCACTGGGGTTTGGGCTTTGGCTGCCTTCCTTGTCCCAGTGATTGCCAAGGCTCTGCCTGAGCAAACCCAGCCCAAGTGTTTCGTAGGAGGTGTCAGGATTGTCCTTATAAAGCACCACAAATCTCTGTTTGTTCTTGTTCAGCATCACCACTCTACAGAGGAGCTGTGAGAAGGACAAAGGGACCCTGTGCTGTCCCTGCCCCCACAGTCTTTCCTTCAGCATTTTTCCTTTGTGCTCATGGGATCTGAAGCTGCAGGAGCTGAGCATGGATCCCCAGTCCATGCCAGCTGATTCCTGTGGCCCTTCACTCACTGGTGGCCTGTGCCTTCCTCGGGGTGCACGGGCAGGCCCAGCTCTGAGCAGATGTTCTGCTGTGGCAGATCCAGCCTTGCTCCTTGCTCCCACCATTTCAGGAGGTGCTTTCCCAGGATAATTGTGTTTGATTCCCTGTTGATGGAGTTGCTCATGGATGAACCTTTGGAGCTGATGTGTCCAGCTTCCTTGCTGGCTGCCCTTCCCAAGAGACTTGGAGTCTCCTGGGGGACACATCTGGGGCAGGATCTTTCACCCTGTGAGAGTTTTGGTTCCCTTGTTCCTTAAGTGAGCTCCTCTGGGATGGCAGTGGTGACTGATCCCACCTGCCCCTTGGAGAGCATCCCTGGAGTCCATCCATGTGTGTAACCCTGGTGCTTGTGTCCAAACCCCTCAAATCCTCTGGCAGGGCTTTGGAGGGCCATGGAAGCAGGATGTGAGTGCTGCCCCAGGGTGTGGGTGTGAGGAACTCCTGCACAACTGTCTCCTTGTGCCTGGGTGTGCAAAGGGCAGCTCTGGAGGGAGCACTGACATGAAAGAGGCTGGTTTGATGAAGCCAAAGTGCTGCTTCTACTTGTCCATGAGCACTTGGCCCAGACAGAAACCTGGGAGATCAAGGGGCAGAAGTGGATATATCCTGAATTCAGGCAGGAAGAGGGATAAAGCTTTTCCAGTGCTGGATCCTCACAGGCAAGGTCTATCAAAGAAACAGGAGGCTTTACAAGCTGGGAAGGACCTGTCACACTGGGCTTGCCTAGAAAGCCCTCAGCATTCCTGGGTTATTCCCCATTGGAAGGAGCAACACTCAGGTGTTCATACACTCACTGCTCCACATGCTGGGGTAGATTCACCCACCAATTCCTGAGGGTTGGTTGAGTCCTCAAAGCCTTCTCCTCAGTCCTTATGACACAGGAGCTGAGCTGAAGGCAAAGAGGAGTGAAACCAACTGCAAAGATCTGCTGGTTGGGCTCACACCAGCAATAAGAGAGTGGCCAGAGAAAGTCTTCTTTCTTTCATAATATTTGTCATTTTTGTGGTGACCAGACCCCCCTTCACCTTAGACTTCACAATGAGGGGTCTTTTATTTTTTCTCTAATGAATTCTTCTAATCTCCATTGCCATCAGAATCTGTTTACCCTTGAAAATGCTTATAATGGTTTCATCTTTCCCTGGTTCTCTTTTCTTCAGTCCACATGGCAGAAATTTGCTTTCACACTTCTTTATTTCCAGAATTAGTACAGATATAGAAGACAGAGAAGGAAGAGATAACACATAAACAAGGAATTTCTGCCAGAGGTCATTTGCTGGCCCAGCAGGTTCATGGCCTTGCTTTCCATGTCTGCAAATCCTGGCAGGAGTCACAACTGAACCGGGTCAGGCAGCCTTGGTGAACCAGGAACCTGCTGGGGACTTCCTGGGCCACTTTAGGGTGCTGCAAACAAATAGTTCCATTTTCCCCCTCTCAGGGAGTATCTGCCCTCCGTGTGGAGGGCTGATGCCGAGCAGTGGGCAAGGCAAAGAGTTTGATGTGCCACCTCTGCCTTCCCTGGGTGGCATCGCTGGGGAGAAAGCACAGCTTGGTTTCTGACACGTTCCAAAAAAAAAAGGCTGCAAGCTTAAGCTGTGCTGGCTGCAGGAAGGGTGGTGTGACCTGTGGGTATGTTCTCCTCTCCCTTTCTCTGGCCCCTGGATGTGGGATCAGTCCCTCCTGTGTCCCCTCCCCTGGGAGCACAGTTTGGGTCAGGCTGTCACATCCACGGCCGGTGAGACCTCCCCATCCTGGAGAGGCCCTGTGCAATCTCATTCCCCCCTGCAATGTCAAACTGCAGCTTGCTCTCATCCATCCTCTCCCTCCCAGGACTGCCCAGCCCCTCCCTTCCCAGCACTGCTGGAACAAGCTTCCTAAGGTGAATTTAGCCCATTAAATTTGTCTGTGTTATCTGCACTACCCTGGTGTCGGTTCAGGCGAGAATGATGGATATGGTCCCAACCCGACAGAAATTAGGGAAGTTCACACTGTGTTTTAATAGCAAATGCAGTGATTTGACAGTGAATAATGGAGCTGGTCAGGTTCTATTAGAGGCAGATTAGACCATAATTCAATCTCAAACCTTGCTGTTTTAAGCCTTTCTCCCAGACTGTATTAAACCTGACCCAGGTCTGAAGAGGCAGAATGGAAGTGCTCGGTGCACAGGATGAATTACATCTCCCAGGGAGCAGAGGACAAAGCTGCAGTCAGACCCCCTGGGACCACAGTGGCAGCATCCCCAGCTGATCCTGGGACCTCCAATTCCAGGGCTCTGAGATACAGCCAGGCTGGAAAAATCTTGTGAGGGGTGATCATGACATGGAGCTGGAGAGGGGGCACAGCCCACCCAGCCTGGGCTGGGAGCAGTGGCAATGCAGCACAGACCAGGGACACACACAGCTGGGGGGGACAGGCCAAAGGAGGATCCAGTGGGTCCATCCCAGGAAGGGAACCAAGGGAGGGATGGAAACAAGGAAGGATCAGCGTGCCCTGATTGCAGGTGCCGTGCTGGGTGTCAGCACCTCCCTGGACGTTGGGGTTCCACAGCTCTCCAGGGAGAATGCAGGACACAGGGAAGTGCCCCAGGGCATGGAGAGACAGAAACCATGATTTTTTCGGTGTTGGGGAGCCAGGGAAATGTTTCCATGGCACACCTGAGCACCACAAGCTCAGGTTACCATCCCAGGAATGGTTCTGAGGTCGTTTCCCTGTGGGTGACTCCCTGCAGCTCTTGTTTGCCTCATTCCTGCAATCTCCAGCCCCAGAGTGTTCCCACCACCTTCTAAAGCTCCAGGCCTGTGTTTCAGACCTGCTTGCAGAGTTTTCTCTGTCCCCACCCTGCCTGGGTTTTGTTTGCTCGATGAGTGTGATTGGATCCCTGACATGGTGCTGTGTTTTCTGACTGAGAGGAGAATGTTGAATTACTTCAGCAATCATTTATTGAGTGCCTAAGATACAGAAAACCTCACAGAGATAACAATGTCCTGGAGATTAAACCCTCAATTAGAGAGACCTCACTCAGTGTTTAGGGTAGTAAACAGTTTCTCATTGGGTTTCCTCAGCCTCCATCCCCCCCCCCAGCAAGCTGAGAGACTGGACAAGAGATTGGATCATCTTCTCACCATTACAAGGCACAACAGAGCCCAAACAAAGCCGTGGAATCACTGTCCTGCCTGGCCATGGGGCAGAAAACTCCCCATCACCCTCTCCCAACACCCCTGTTGGGCTGAATCTGGTGCTGGCACAGCTTTTGGTGCTTGGATGGCCAAGCTGGAGCAGTTTGGTGCACAGGACGTGGACTGTCACTTCAGATGGACTCAGCCACAGGAACCCCAAGGAGATGTTTTGCTTCTCTGCTGTTTTTGTGATATCCAGGATCTCCCATGTCCACTCTGATCTCCTCGCCAGGAGTTCACAGGAACTTCCACTGGAGCAGCCCTTGGAATTCACTTGCTCTGAACTTCAAGGCAAAGTGGAACCTCTGCAGCAGCACAATGGAGACAGAAAAGCAGAGCCATAGTAAAGCAGGAGTACAGGGAGAGAGGAAAGCAGGCAGCAGGGTTTCTTGGCAGTGAAACACAACTTTTTAGCTTATTAGCACCTTTGGGGTTTGTATCTGGGAGCTCCTGAGGGCAGAAGGCACATTCCACCTGGACAAGGCAGCCTGAGACTATCAATGTCCAGGGACTGATGGCCTTGGCAAAAAGGGTGAAGCCCATTTGCCATGAGCCACATCTCCTGGTTTCTGAGAGCCAAGGCCCCAGGGGAAACACTGGCCCTGGCAGGAGACAGCAGCAAAGCCTTCAGTACCTCTGGAAGGGCAGAGGGGCAGGAGAGATGATCTGTGGGGCTGGAGGGGCTGCTCACACACACCAGGGAAGCAGGGCAGCAGTGCCCAGCTGAAGGGCCAGGGCTGGAAATGCTGCAGATCCTCCTGCAGTGAAAGGAGCAGGAGGCAAGTGGGAGGTGGAGATTTTCACAGAGCAAAGCACCCCTGGGTGAAGGCAAAGGGGTGACCATCTTCCAAGAGATTGGAGGGAGGCACTGTCAGCCTCCCCAGAGACAACAGGGGGGTTTGAAATCCCCCCAGAGGCAGATGAAGTGCTGGTCTACAACTGCCTGGGCAGGGGCAGAGGAGGGGCAGGGACTGAGCTCTGCTCTGTGTGACCAGGGACAGCACCCAGGGAATGGCTGGAGCTGTGCCAGGGCAGGTTCAGGTTGGATCTCAGGCAAAGGTTCTTCCCCCAGAGGCTGGTTGGGCACTGCCCAGGCTCCCCAGGGCAGTGGGCACAGCCCCAAGGCTGCCAGAGCTCCAGGAGGGTTTGGCTGATCCTCTGGGGCACAGGGTGGGACTCTGGGGATGGGCCTGTGCAAGGCAAGGGTTGGACTGGATGATCCTGGTGGGTCCTTCCAGCTCAGCCCATTGTGGGATTCTGTGGTTGTTCCCACACCAAATTCATTTCTGCCCTTTGGGCTGCAAGGGCCGGGGCTGCTTTGCTGTTCCCCAGGACTTTTACATCTCTCCATGATCTGCTGGAACACAGAGGCCAAAGATACTGCTCCTGGACACAGAAACCCACCTCCACCTCTGCCCCCCCAGGCCACCTGGGAAGCCTTTTTGCTCCCTCGTGCCCCATCTGTGCCAGGGAAGTGCCCTGGGCAGTGTTTTGTGGAGCACTTGGACACACGTGCTGGTGACAAGTGTGGCACAAGGGCTGGCTCTCGTGGCTGAGCTGGGAAAGGTTCCCTGAGGTTGCCCACGTTGCAGCCCATCAGTCTGTGCCTCCCCATTGAATGTCTCCTGGAGGCTCCTCAGCAGAGCAGGCACGTGACGGGCCCTTCACTGCAGCACTCCCTGCACGCACACGGCAGCACTGACGAGGGGGGTCAGGGCCCTCACCCAGCTCAGGGAACGGGGGCTTTCTCCTCCCTGCTTCATACACAGGCACAATAATTGTGTTTATTTCAAAACCGCATTATGGCTCTTACAGCAGTGCATGAAATCTTCCCTCCTCCAGCCTCCTGGAGCAGCAGGAATGGATCCCTCACCTCACACGGGGTTAATTTTTCACAGATGTTTCCAGTGCCCTCTGAGAGCAGGAGATGCAGCAGTTCAAGAGGAGCAGCAGATCAGGTGGTTCCCCTGAGATGCTGTCACACCTTCAGCTGAGCTCCCTGGCCCTGAGGAGTTCTGTGCTGGGATGGCCAAAGGCTGCAGGAGTCAGACCCCTGTGAGGAGGCTGCTCTTGTGGTGCTTCCTTGGCTCGTGGCATCATCACCAGCCCTGGCCAACACCTAAATCTGGAGCTGCAGACCCACAGAATCCCAGGATGGTTTGGGTTGGAAGGGACCTTAAAGCCCATCCAGTGCACCCCTGCCATGGGCAGGGACACCTTCCACTAGCCCAGGTTGCTCCAAGCCCCGTCCAACCTGGCCTTGGACACTTCCAGGGATCCAGGGGCAGCCACAGCTTCTCTGGGCAACCTGTGCCACAGCCAGAGCCTGTGTGGGTGCACTCTCAAACCCCTCTCCAGCAGTGACCAGGGAGCCACCATGACCAGCCCCCCAGGGACACACCACATGGTCCTGCTGGATGTTCCCTTGTGGGAGTGGAGCCACCCCATGACAGTCTCCTTGGGTCCCACTGCTTCCCATGACTCCCTGAATGCCCTTCCAAAGCCCTGTCACCTTCAGGGAGCAGTTGTGGGATCCTCAGCCTGTTGGAGATGCCAACACTTGTTTTGTCAGGATGGTTCAAATATGGCATGTGTCAAATTAACTACATTTTGCTCAATGGTGGCACCAGCCAGGCCTGATGGGGGCATGGAACTGTGCTTGTAAATAATGGTGTGGAGAGGTAGAAGCTGGAATTAAGCTGGAATTACATCCTTTCAGACAGGCATTCCATGAAGGACAGAATGGAAGGTGCTCAGTGCAATGCTGAGAGCACTTCCACTGCTAAACCCAGCATTAGAACAGCACAGGAACATTGCTGCCCTGCTCTCTGGACTCTAAATGGGAGCTCTTGGAGCCCAAAAAGGTTGGGGGGGGGTGGGGAAAAAATAGCCATTTCCTGGATGCTACTGATGCCTCTGAGGGAATGCAGCTCCCCCAAAAGCAGCAGGTCGGTGTGTGGCAACAAGGGGAACCAGCTGGGACCTCCCCAGCTCCCAGGACATCCAACCTGCAGCAACATCTCGTGCTTCCCTTGGGCAGGAACTGCCTGAGGGACACAAATCCAGCTGAGAGCTGAGCATGGCCAAAGGCAGGGAGAGGAGACTGTTTGCACTGTGCTCCAGGGGCTCTTTTGGGGTCGTCTCCAGCCCCACCTTCTCCAGCAGCACCCACTGCCTTCAGGGACCTGGGGAAACATGGAAGATATGAAAACACATCCTTAATTCCGGTCCTAAACCTGTCCAGAAGGTTGGAATGGAGGCAATCAGTGATGGCATCAGGGCAAAATGACATATTTGCAGTGGGAGGGCAACGGGGGAGGAATTTTTTGGCAATGCTGCTCAGAATCCATGACATCCTCATCAGGAGCATCAGGATTTCTGCTGCTAATTCCCGACACTGCAGCAAGTACAGGGGGGTTGTAGCATTACATGTGCTCTCAGGGGTCAGCTCTCTGGCCAGGAAAGAGTGGCAAGTGAGATCTAAACCTCCTGCTGCCTTCTCTGGGTCTCTGGAGTCTCTGCAGTGTGTCCAAGTGGACTGGGAAGACAAAGGAAAACAAGGACTAGTGGGATACCGCCCAGTGGGTTGGGTTTTGGAGGAATAGGCTGGAAAATAACCTTTCAAACGCAAAGGTCCCCTGCTGCAGAACTGTGCCCTCACACCTCTTACCTGGGAACTGGTTTTTAGTTTCAGCTTTTCATTGATCCAGCAGATGTTGCTGGGTTTGAGCAGATGGGTCTGTGGGGCTTCTTCCCCCTCAATCCTGAAATATTCCTAAGTGAGAGCACAGTGGGCAGCCCCAACACACTTCTCCATAAAGAACAGGCAGTGCTGCTTCCCTAAAACTGATGGAAATTTGCAGAAGTCAAGACTTTTATTTAAAATCAGGGGGAGGGGGAGTGTCCCCACATGAAAATATCCACTTTTTCCTTCCGTGCTTTTTCCAGTTGTAAAGAACTGTGAGCAAAGAACAAATGAGCCCAAGGAGGGTCTGATGAATTGGGAAATGGAGATTTCAGGAGCTCCAGGTCCCTGTGGTCGCTCAGAGTTCTGTGGGGACATCAAACGAGGAGTCAGCTGGGAATTCCACCCAGTCCTGGTGCTTCTGACCTACTTATGATGGGGTTAATTCCAGTGATAGTCATTGCCTGCAAGCTTAGGGACAGCCCCAAACATCCCTGGGTTAAGGGCTGGCACAAGAGCTGAGCCAGGTGGAGCTGTCAGCCCACCCAGCAGGCAGCATTTCCCTCTTTATCCCTGTTCCCATCCCCTCACTCTGCTCCTGTCTCCTTGCAGCCTTTCTGGACCCTCCTTGCTCTGCCTTCCCTGTGTCCTCACACCCCTGTGCACATCCAGCTGGTTCCCCCAGGACTCCTGGGGCATTCCAAGGGGTGTTTGTCCCCACAGCTGGGGGGGGTGTCCAGCTTTTGCTGCAGTGAATGGCACCTGGAAATGCTCCTCAAAGGACTGGGATGGTCTCAGGGCCCATCACTGTGGCTAAATACACTGACTGGGAAAAGGTGGAGCTTCCTCCTGCCTCTTCCCAGCTCTGCTCTCTGGATTTCCTCTGGAAATGCTCCCACTGAGGGAACCAGAAGATCTTAAAACCAAGGAGAGGTAACAGGTTTGCCACTCAGCACAGCAAAAACATGGGAACACACACATTCCTTCAGCACACTGGCACTGCAGGAGGGATCCAGCAACGAAGAGCAAACTTGGGAGCACTTCCCAGGCCTCCCTGTGCAGCACAACCCCCCCATCCATACCATGGGAACAGTGACACTCCCCCCCAGCTGCAGGACATGAACAGGGCAAGGGGGATAATTGTGAATTTGGTGAAAATTTGTGTCCAGAGTCAGTGCCATGTATTAACAAAGTCCATAAATCCCCCAAAGACTGGAGGTTTGACAATATCAAAAGCTCGCTGAGAAATAACCTGTTCCTCTGCTCCAAGGTTCATACTCCAGAGATTGCTTTCTCTGGCTGCAGAGACAATATTTCATGGAGTGGGGATATCTGGAGTGAGCCCTCTTGGGACTTGGACTGAGAAAAAAAATCCCATTCAGTGCAGTGAAGCATTTTATAACTGAGCTCCAGTGCCAGTCAATGCCAGGCCTGCACTCAGCCAGGAGGAGTCGAGGGGCACTGAGGGGCACGTGTGTGGCACAGCCCAGCTGTGCCCAGCCCTGGGGGGACATGGGTTGGTGTTAACTTGTCCAAAGACCTCAGGGCCCCTCATCACACCAGCAAATGAAAGATCATGAAGCAAACAAAAGATTTTGAAGAGCATTCCGATTTTAAGCTCAGTTACTCCAAATTTAAGGCAACAACAGCAATGGTTGTTGTTACTGTGGAAAAGGAAAATTAAATCTGGAGGATGGCACTGGAATAGTTTGTGGGCTGCACTGACTGTTCAGAAGTACAAACAATCCTCTTGACTGCCAAATATTTCCCATCAGACCTCCCTGCTGGGGGGAAACCTCTCTCCATCCAACACTGGGGACAAACAACAAACATTGGGGACAAACAACAAACACTGGGGACAAACAACAAACATTGGGGACAAACAACAAACATTGGGGCTGTTCAGCCTGGAGAGGAGAAGGTGTGGACACCTCACAGCACCTTCCAGGATCTGAAGGGGCTATGGAGAAACTGGAGAGAGACCCTTCATCAGGAACTGGAGTGACAGGACAAGAAATAAAGGGTTCAAACTGAAAGAGGGGAAATTTAGGTTAAATACATGGAAGGAATCCTTCCCTGGGAGGGTGGGGAGGCCCTGGCACAGGTTGCCCAGAGAAGCTGTGGCTGCCCCTGGATCCCTGGAAGTGTCCAAGGCCAGGTTGGACGGGGCTTGGAGCAACCTGGGCTGGTGGAAGGTGTCCCTGCCCATGGCAGGGGTGGAACTGGATGAGCTTTAAGGTCCCTCCCAACCCAATCCATCCTGGGATTCTGTAATTCTGTGATTTGAGCCAACCACTCTCACAATTACAAATAAAAGTCTCTCTCCTGAGCCCTTCTCTATTCACCTTCTGAGGAGCTCTGCACCCTGCCTGGGTAAAAACCACCTCCAGGGAAGAGTTCCCTAATGCCATCAAGCAACCCTTGCACAGTCAGAGGGGAGGATTCGCAGCACCAAACCTGAAGCCTCAAATAGCAGCCCAATTATACTCTTTACTGGTGCAGCTCCAGGAGTATCCAGACAAACCACGGGCAAGCAGAGTAATTTGATCCTGATATGCCTGTCTAAACAGCAGAGAGCTCTTCAGTGCTGTTCTCCCTCGCTTGTTAATTTAACGCTTGATATATAGGAAAAATTAGAATTAAAATGTACCCGGCTGCTTCCTTCATTCCTGATTCCATTTAGGAATATCTCCAATCTCCCCACAAAAAAATGAGCTAAACTGCTCTGAGACATTTGAGAGCCTGTATTTTATTTTTAGACCAGCCTGTGTGATTTAGGATCCTGAAGTGCCAGGGAGTTTGCACAGCTCTGACGGCAGCACCCGTCACATCCAGATCCCAGTGCTGGCACGGGGGGAGAGGCAGGGCTCTGCTGCTCCCAGTCATGGCATGGGTTGGGTTGGAAGGCACCTTAAAGCCCATCCAGTGCCACCCCCTGCCTTGGGCAGGGACACCTTCCACCAGCCCAGGTTGCTCCAGGCCCCGTCCAACCTGGCCTTGGACACTTCCAGGGATCCAGGGGCAGCCACAGCTTCTCTGGGCAACCTGTGCCAGTAGGCAGGCAAGCTCTCCAAGGACCGGCAGGACGTGGACCTCTGCAGGATAACCAGCAAGGTGGGGCTGAATCCCAAGGGACAAATGGCTGGAGTGAGCTGGCTCTGAGGGGACACACGGAGCATGGGCTGCTCCTCCAGCCATGGGGCAGCGAGGAAAGCAAACCAGCTGAGTGCTGTACTGGGACCAAACCAGCTGTGTGCTGTGCTGGGGACCAAACCAGCTGAGTGCTGTGCTGGGGACCAAACCAGCTGTGTGCTGTGCTTGGGACCAAACCAGCTGAGTGCTGTGCTGGGGACCAAACCAGCTGAGTGCTGTGCTGGGACCAAACCAGCTGTGTGCTGTACTGGGACCAAACCAGCTGTGTGCTGTGCTTGGGACCAAACCAGCTGAGTGCTGTGCTGGGGACCAAACCAGCTGTGTGCTATACTGGGACCAAACCAGCTGAGTGCTGTGCCAGCTGTGTGCTGTGTGCTGTGCTCGGGACCCAGAGCCTCCCTCCCCCTTCCCGAGCTCTCCAGCAGCAGCCGTGAGTGAGCACGTGGTGCCTGGAGAAGGTGCTGAAGAGGCTCTGGGAGGCTCTGCTGGAGGCTCTGCTGCACCATCTGCAAGGGGGGAAGGCAAGGACTGCACTGGGCCCTCATTAATCCAGGAGCTGCAGAGCTTGGGCTCCACGTGAGGAAGTGCAAACCTGCACACCCACGGCGAGCCCGGATCCTTCAGAGGCACTTCTGAGTTTGCTTATTAAAAAATCAATTCTTGGGCTGGAGGCAAAACAAAAGAAACCCTCGGTTTAAAGCCTCGTGCGAGAGCCCCACGAGGGGCCACAGGTGAGCATTAGTTACTTGTGCCACAGGGAAGGGAATTCCACAGTACTTAGGGCCCTCTCCATGCTTTGTTTTTGCCATGGCCCACAAAGCTTGGAGAGCCCATGGCAGGGATGGGGGGTGAGGAATGAAACCCCTCCCTTTGAAAACCCCCGGAGTTACAGCTCTGCCAGTGAGAAAATGCGTTCCCTGCACTCACTGGGATGGCAAAGACACAGGGAAGAAGGGAAGAGAGAGAGAGAGAAGGGAAAGAGGCAGTGAGAAAGTTCTGGATTTAATCCAGATGAGCCAAATGCAGGGGATGGAGCCCTGAACAGAGATTTCTGCTTGCCCTGACCCAAACACAGGGTAGAGCATGAGCCAGGCAGGTGTAGAGGTTTGGCTGCATTTTCAGCACAGCAGGAGAGCGGGAGCTGTGCAGAAATATGGACTCCAGAGCCTCCAAACGAATCGTGGACATCACGGGAGAAATGATATCCTGGGAGAGGTGTGGAAGGACAGTGACCAGGGAATGCTTTATTGTCAAAACCTTGCATTGCAAAAAGTGATAAACCTAAGTTGGGAAGATAAAAAAAACAGTGTTGGGACAGATAGGTAAAAAATCTGAGTCAATCAAGTGATTACTCAATCAACTGATCAAGTGTTTGATGGATAAAAGAGAAGGACTGTGCCAAGGACTGGCAACGAGGAAGGTGATAAAAGGAAGGGACAAAGGCTGGGAGAAATGTCTTCTAAGAAATGCCTGAATACTCTACAGTGCCTCCTCTCAAATAAGCAGCAATCCCTAAGCATCCCCTAATCATTCTGGGAATGATTCCACAGTGTCCACTTGCTCTGGGCAGTACTAAATTGTCCAGGAAACACCCATTTTTAAGAGCACTGAAAGTTTTCTGTATTTCTGGGGCAGACACCCGTTTATTGGAGGATACTGCCAGTGTGTGCCCTGAGAAGAGCTGGTACAGCCACATAAAATTATCTCCTGGACATCTCAGCCCGACCTCAATCTGAAGTATTTCCTTCTCTGCAAAGGTAAAGGAAGAGATCCCCAGATGTCCAAGCACCTCGGGGCCTGGGCAGGGCGTCACACTGATGGCCAAGAAATGAGGAGCAGGTCTGGGTGCTGGTGCTGCAGGGAACTGGGGACTGCCCAGGGTGCCCCAGCAGGGATGGGCTTGGCCGCAGAGATCTGCAGCATCTTGTGACGTGGGGAAGGGGAGGGGAAGGAAATCTGTGGGTGTCGGAACACGGCACCAAGTGATCACCACAAGGATGAGCAATTAGTGAGAAATCCAAAATCTACAACTGCTACCTCCTTCAAGCACAGAAGGAGGCCAAGTGGTTAAACTCTACTGGCCTGTGTGCACAGAACTGAGCTCTGCTTCATCCCAAACCAAACACCCGAGCCCAAAGTCCCAACTGTGCCCGGGTCAAAGTCCCAACGACAAAAAAGCAGGAGTTCAAAAAAGCAGGAGTTCAAAAAAGCAGGAGTTCAAAAAAGCAGGAGTTCAAAGGTCACACAACTCACCAGCAGGAGCGTTGGCCCAGGGGATGCTGGCAGGGGATCCAGGCTGGGGGTCCATGAGCTGCTGTGTCACTGGGGCTGGGCACTCTCTGACTCTGCCTCACTCCCACAGGACTGGGGGAACTGGGATTTCTCTGAGTCTGTTCCCATTCCTGCTGGCACGAGGGAACCTCCAGCCTCCCAAACACCAGCTACCACAACAAGACCAGGCTCACGGACATCAAACTCCAAAGTAAAGCAAGAAGGTTTGCAAACCAACCAACCAAACAAACAAACAAGCCTGAACATTTGTAAATACATCACAAATAGATCCGTCCCTCCCTGAACAACGAGCATCAACCACAGAGTCACAGAGGCACAGAATGCCCTGGCTTGGAAGGGTCCTTAAAGATCATCTCATTCCAACCCCCTGCCATGGCCAGGGACACATTCCAGCTAAAACACAGCCCCTCAAAAGCTCTGATGTTAAACACAGCTGAAGGTCCGACTTGCCCGTGGTCAACTCGCGGTTCCCAACGAGCTCCCCTTGCAAAACCAACATGAGCTCAACTTCCTCAGCTTTCTTACAGTTCAAATTCAGCAATTTCAAGGAGCATTGGAAATTTCTCAGGAAAGGTTTCCCTCTCTTCCTTTTCCTTTCTTTCTCTGCTCTGTCACAGCTCCAGCAGGTGCTGCTGGGAGGGATGGAGGAAGTGTGAAGAGGGTGAGCAAATAGGAACCCGTGTTAGGCTCTCAAGACAGGGATGATTAATTTGCAGTTAACATCCATTCCCTTCATTATCCCTTCATCAAAGCCTGACAAATGTGAAAACAACAATGAAAAATAGAAATTAATAGGAGTATTAGCACTGGATGCAACCTGCTATAGATTTAATCCCCACCAAAGAGCATAAGGATGTGTTACATCTTCTTTCTTTGTAATGGCCTCATATCCACCCTCCTGTCCTTGGGCATAAATCTATTTAAATTTAAAGAGATCTGTTTATATACACGTGGGTGTGCGTGTCTGTACATGTGCAGGTGGAGGGGTGGAGGGGAAGGTTTTCTCCTCACTTATCAATTAAGGCTGGGAAAACCACTCAGGCTAAACTAAAGCTCATATACAGTTTGACCTTCTGGATGGTTTCTCTCCAGGCAGAGGCTGCTCCCAGTATCCCAGAAAGGGAAGGGACCTGTGGGACCCCAGTTGGTCCCACCCTGAAGAGGATGGATCACCTTCCTGCAGGAGCACAGAGAGGATCACACTGATGCCACGGAGCATCCTTCTGCCCCCAAGAGAGAAGGCAGCAGGGCAACTCCTCGTACTAATCTGCACCTCCTTCTCATGCTTTGGGATGCAGCTGCTTGGCTGGGAAGGTGCTTTTGGCCAGAACATCCCGGAGATCTCCCGGCGAGGCTGTGGAAAACGGAGGCTCCCCCATTTCTCTGTAGGCATCTCCTCCAGCCCTGCAGCCATTTGGACATGAACATGTGGGCTGGGAGGCCAAGGGGTGCTTAAAAAGTTATGGTAGAGCACGTCCGTGCCAAACCTCTGTAGTACCTCGAGTCAGACCATGTTGCCACAATGGAGTGGAAAATCCAGGATGGGGAATTCTCCAGGGGTTTGTAAACCCTCAAGAGAAAACTGAGGAGCTGTAAGGAAAGGGGGAATTTCAGTCACTGCTGCTTTCCTCACTGAAACCCTCTTGAAAGAAACGCTGTGAAAAGAGCTCCTCATCTACCCTTCAAGGTGACCTGCAAATGAAGAAAAATGGGTTTGTGGCCTTATTTTTGGCTGAGTTACGAAGGCCTGAGAAGTTGGCAGGGATTCGAAGCAACGCTGGGATTTAATTTCTTTCCCCTATTTTTCTATTTTTTTTTAAATTTTTTTTTCCTGCTAGAAATTTAGTTTTTGTCTTCTCTGGCATTCTGTGGCCAAGGAGAGAACAAGTGAAATCAAACCATCACAAGGGAGTGATGCTGGTACGTCCAAGAGAAGGACTTGTAGTCACACCACCTCCAGCTTGTCTCCAAAGGAGGAGAGGGAATACTTTTGGCTGCAGGGGGATTATTTCTAGGTAGAAGAGAAAGCATTTGTTTGGCTTCTGTTGGCCTCCACTTAACTTACTGTTCTAAGGAAATCTTGGGTGAAAGTAAGGCTCTGATAAAGATCTAATTCCCTTTCTCCTTTCACTGCCTGCTGGGGGAGTTCCCGTGTGAGTAGGGCTGGATGGAGAAGAAGGAGAGGTGGAAAAACCCTTGTCTATGTCAGGGAAAAAAATGCCTCGTGTTAATAGCTCACAGGGAAGGAAGGAGGCAGACATTAAAATGCCTGCTTGGAAATTCGGAGGAATTATAAGCAATTAAACACCCAAACCCAGAGGTCTGTAACCTTGCTGGAAAAAAAACAGCGAAGAGAGCCTGGATGTGTTAGTGCAGCTACAGAGAAAAGATAAACCAGGAAAAATAAAATGTGGGCGAGCAGGGAGTGCAGGGCAGTTTAGTCCCTCACAGCAGAGGGGTCTGGGTTGGGAAGCTCTGCTGGGGAACAGCACAAGGACCACGAGAGCAGGAGGACAGAGCTCATCACGGACGGGTGATGGAGACCCAGCTCAGCCCTCGGGGACACAGAGCTCATCAGTGATGGACAGAACCCTCCCTGCCTCCTGGGTGTCCTCAGAGGTGGCCTCTGGTGCTGCCTGCCCTCCCTGCCTGTCCCAGGGTGCTGCTGGCCGGGCAGTGCCGGTGCCACCCCTCGGCTGCCCGCGGGTGACGAGTGGCAGGGACGTGTTTGCAGCCTCATTGCAAAGCTGAAATCATTTGAGCCACCAGGACCTGACCCTGCTCCCCTGGGAGACCCAAAATGTGTCACCATTGTCCCTCACGGGGAGGGTCTGACCTCTCTGGGCAAGCCCTGCCAGTGCCAGACTCCGAGATCAACTCCGAGCACCAGCTGGAGCATCCCAAAAAACCTTTTACGCTGCCCTCAACCCGATTTCCCCTCCAAACACCACTGCCACAAAGGAGCTGGGTCCACACTTTGCTGGGAATGGAGATCCCTGGTTTTCCAGAGGCCTTGTGGGGTTAGAGAGATTGGACACCAAACCCGTCACCAACAGAGACACTCAGTGAGATAGTCTGAAGCATTGCACACACTTGTAAGAGAAAGGGGTAAAAAAAACCTGATTTAACTGAATTTCATTTTTTCATTTTGAATTTTTTAATCTTTGCTCTTGGGGAGATGTGTCCATCGTCTCTTGCTCCTAAAGCCCTCACTTATTTCTATGCCAATTTGATGGCTTTTTTCACCAATCTAAACTTTTCCTGCTGACAACCAGCAGGCTGGATCCTGGCTGGAAGCTCTAGACAAGCAGCGACAGCAAAAGGCTGGGTGCTCCCAGGGCTTCCCAACAGGGATCTGCTCCGCTGTGTGGTCCCAGCTTCTCAAGCTTTGCCCTCTCTATACAGCCTGAGAAATGTGAGGGTGCAAAAAACAACCATGGGAAGAGCTCATGGGATGGGAGACTGAGGAAGAAGGTTGGGGAGAGCATCAGGCAGAGCCCACTGTTGCCCATTTATCCCCTAGACATGCAGTTTGCCTTATTTTACACAGACATCATTTGTAAAATCCAAAAATAAAGTGATTTACTTACCCCCCCGGCAGTGATGCCATGCAGGAGTTCTTGGAGCACCACGGAGCAGTCGGGTGACACCGCTGAGGAAAGAGCTGGGCAGCAGCTGGACCCCTTTCCATGGCCCAGGAGTTGGGGGATCATCCAGGATAAGAAAAAAACAAATTAAGCAGCACCCTGAAAATTGCTCAAATGGGTCATTAGACAAAAGTGTGGGACAGCAGCACAGCCAGGATGGGACCACCTTTGATTTCCAGCAGAAACAAGGATGTGAGTCCCCAACGGGTCAACAGGAAAGGGGAGCCGGGCTGGGCCTCCTCCAGGACCTTCTCCCTTGAGAACCATGAGAGCAACGAGATCCTCCAAAAAGCACAAGTCCCAAATCAAAAGTCAAGCCACTACTAAAAGAAAGACATGAACAAGATCTAAAACTCTGCTACCCAGAGGTATTAAGCTGTTGGAACTAAACCTGCCTTATTCCCGCTAGAGGTTGCATTTTAAGGGAACCTTTTAAAAGGATTATCTTGAGGAACTCTCTTTCAACAGCCTTTCCTTTCGGAGTCCTTGGTGGTGATAGCACTATTAATTGTGCTGTGATATGATGATGTGTTTGTGCAGGTGGGGTTGGGAGCACGAGGCAGGACCAGGTTTGCAGGTTTGCGGAGCGCGGGGACTGCACCTTTGATGTGGCTCAGGGCTGCGTGGGGGACCTGTGCAGGGCAGGGATCCATCTGCCTTGGCACCAGCTCCTTTGATCTGGGGGGGATTGGCTGGTGCCTTTATTTATACCTGGAGTTTTGAAAAAGGCTGGTGAGGACCCTCCGAGCTCCGGCTGAGGCGGCCGTAAGGAAAATTCATGCGGATCTATGTCCGTATCTAGCTGGAGATAAAGACATATATTTTATCTGTATAGAGAGATATTTCCATATCTGCCAGTCTCTCTATTTACCTGCTCTTGACAATAAGAAAAGCAACTTCTTACACAGCTGTTGCTACTACGTTTAAACCAGAAAAAGAAGTTATTCCACACCCCTCCATTTCCAGCCTCAGCGAAGGTCTCCGGGAAATGCCGGATGGTTCAGCAGCCTCCGGCTTTGGGAACACGGGCTCATCCTCCTTGGAACTAGTCCTGCGAGGAAGGGCCGTCATGCCGGGAGCACGGGAAGAAAGAAGTCACCTCTGTCCCCACCTAACGCCCGGCGAGGCGCAGCCACCGGGAAGAGCTCAGCCGGGGGGGGGGTTGTTTTAATCCTCGGAGGTGTTAACGAGAGGGGTTTGCCCTCCAATCACTACTCCTAAAAGGGAAATTAAACCTCAGATTTAAATACCGTCCGAAATGCAAAATAACACAGCCGCGGCCCCTGGATTTGGGAGGCTGGAGGCCGCCGGGCTGACTCGAAATATCAGCACCAATATATGACCCAAAATACGAGCCCCTGCCATCCAGCACCGAATGTGCCTCTCCACTCCCAAAGGACACTTGGGGAAATATTTTCTGTTTAAATCCGAAGGTTCTGCTCCAATTCAGAGGGATGTTGCCTTTGCATGTGCGTGGGCACCACATCTATCGTGCATATCTCCAGCATACGCAGGCTGGGTGTGTGTTTAAATCTGTGTCCGTGCACTTGGGATATATGAATGCTGTAAATATCTGTACAATATGTGTATATTTTTATTTTAGAGGCAGAGAATGAACTGTTTGTATCACAGAAGCACAGAGACGCAGCACATACATGTTGAGCACACAAACTCCGCTCTCTCTCTGTTATATATATATACATATAGACACATATAGAACATCTATGTTGCATATATTATTCAGAGATATACACAGACATTTTTTTCCCCCAACTAAACCATTTTCTTTATCATTTTGCTAATTTGCTCAAAGTCTGTAACATAAAATAGGAGCTGGTGGGGGGGGGGAGAAGGGAAACTTCACTTTACCTACTTCTAGCTGAATCTCATCTCATTTCTTTTTTTTTTTTTTAAGGAAACTTCATTGTATATTCTAGAAAAGTATATTGGTGGGGTAGGTTTACCAGAGGCAGAGAGAATGTGCAGGGAGTGAGAAAGTGAATTGATGGATGGATGGTTAAATGAATATAAATGAACTGATACCTTTACAGGAAAATAACATTTCTTTTCTTTTTTTTTTATTCTATAGATCAGTGGGTTTTGTATCTGTAATTCTTTCATATCAGCAAAGAGGAAATAAACTCCCATGTAAATCATTTTCCCCCCATCTGGAAGCATATTAAAAGCATGCCTTTTTTTTTTTTCTTTTAAGCAGAGCCTTTTTTTCCCCCTATTTGCTTATCGGTTCATCCACCATTACATTTTAAATGAAATTGCAAGACCCCCCTCTCCTCCTTTCCCCCCCACTCCCGCCTCCCAAATTCCGGGCTGATGTCGGAAAGAGGGAATCAGCCTCTCCCATGCTTTAGAATAACTGACCTAGATTCAATTACAGATAGACCCGGCGGAGAGGACGGCACCTCGCTGCCTTCTCAGGGGGCTCTTAAAAAGAAAAAAAAAAAAAAGGCAGAAAATAGGAAAATTAAACACCCCCAAAAAGAGGGGGGGGTAATGGGGGGAGCGGATAAACAGCCGGTTCTCACCGAGCGCTGCGGCCGCCGGAGCATCCCCGGCCCCGCCGCGGCTCCGCAGCACCCGCACCGACGGCGCGACCCCGCCACCGTCCCGCCGCCAGGGCCGGGGGTTGCCCCCCCTCCCGGCCGTGTTTTTGGGGGGCCCGCTTTCCAAAGGACAGCTTTTGGGAGGGGGGAGAATCTCCCGGTTCTCCGCGCTGCCTCCCGGGCTGGAGCGAGGGGACCCCGCGGGAGGAGCGGGAGCATCGCGGCTCTCGCTCCCTCCTTCCCGCCCTCCCCCGGCTCCGCGCGGGGCTCGGGGGGTCCCACGCGGACACCCCCCAGTCCCGGGGGGCTGCGGCCGCACGGGGAGGGAGGAGAGGGGGGGCTCGGGGGCCGCGAGGCGCCTTGTTTCATTTCCAAGTGGGACCGGGGCCGCTCCAGGACGCGTCGCTCGCAAATATAATCTTCATATTCAGTTCAATGGAGTCTCCTTATAATTTACAGCGGAGAGATAAGGCTGGAGGATGCAATGAAAAAAAAATCTGAAGTCATCCTCTCCCCCCCTGTACTGCGCTGCACCTTGGGCAGCGGAGCAGAATCCAGAATCTCAACTTCTCCCGACATATGTTTCCAGCAGATAAGTAAACAATCTGGACGTGAAATGAAAATTTTAATTAATGCAGTAATGCTATTACACCTCAAGTGTGCAAATCCCATTGCCTTGCACTGTGACAATGGGTGGGGAGGAGGAAAGAAACCAGACAGACAACAAACCACAAGCAAATTCTAATCTGGGTTTTGCTTTTCACTCGGCTCCAATTGTTTTCATAGTTTGTTTCCTTTGAATTAATCTCATCCTTATATTTCAATAATTACCAGCTACTCATCTCTTCCCCTCTTTCTCTCACCCACTCAAAGAGCCGGTTCCCGCTCCCTCGCTCTCCTCTTTTAAATTGGGATCAACCTGGATTTAATTTCGGGGCTTTTAGGCGTACACATGTTGCCTTGTTGCAGTGTGGACCTGCACAGACCCTGCACGTTATTTCTTGTTTCGCTTTCCGAACGCGGAGCGTTCAGTAATAATGAAGTATTTTTGCCCTAATAAAAAAGGAAGGGAAAAAAAAAAGGCAATAATAATAATAATAAAGGCTGAGTTGTCCCTTTGATGTTGGTAAAAAACACCCCAACTGGAACAGAGGCGTGTGAAGGGAGACGAGAGAGACGGGATGGTAAAATTAAGGACCGAAAGAGGAAAAAAAAAAATAAAAAAGGGTAAAATACAGACACATCCAAAGCCCCGAGGCCGCCTCGCTCCGGAGCGCGGAGCAACGCGGAGCCCTCAGCCCGCGTCCTCCCGCGGCGCCGGCTCCTCCAGCCCCCCGAGGGGACCGGGAGGAGCGCGGGCTGGGCTGGGTTCAGCCCAATATTTTAAATTTTAAGCGTTCTGAAGGATTTGATGATGATTTCTGAGGGAGGCGGCGAGGACGCTGCGGTGGGGGAACCCTCCTGCCGCTCCTGCCCGCGGGACCCGCTCCCGGCGCAGCCCCTCGGCGGCCCCGCGGGGTCCCGGCCCGGCCCGGCCGCTCGGGCCGCGGGAGCGGAGGAGGAGGAGGAGGAGGAGGAGGAGGATGTGTTTCTGATCACCGCTTACTTTTAAACACTACAATCAAGGAACGTAGCCAGGAGGTCGGGCCTGGAATAAAACCGTAAAATCAGAATCGCAATCTTTTTGATGTTTCAAAGTCTCTTTGAATGCCTTTGATACACTCAATAGCAAATTTACTGGGCTATTATCACTAATAAGCAGAAATAAGTAATATCTCTCAGAGACTTCTGTGGGCTTAATGTGTCCTTTAAAATAAAGTTTTTTAACATCACTTAATTCCCCCTCTGTCTGTCTCTCCTGCAGCAGAGCTCCCTGGCGATCGCACGGCTATACCTGAGCCAGCGAGGGCTCTCCCGGTCCCTTCGCCCCCTCCCCGAGTTCTTTCCTCTTCCTCTCTTATTTGTTATTTTGTTTAAAGGAAGGCCCGGGTGGGTGATTTTAAGTGTCTTGGTGGTCCTGCAGGCAGCACTGAGCCGAAACGGAGAGGAAGAGAAGAGAAGA
>NW_020897914.1:3116070-3136321 GCF_003984885.1 Neopelma chrysocephalum
AAGAAAAGAAAAGAAAAGAAAAGAAAAGAAAAGAAAAGAAAAGGATGAAAAAAAGGGGAATTGGGGTGAGGGGAGCTGAGGGGGAGCGGGCCCGGCGGCGGGAGCGACTCGGGCCCGAGGCCGCGGTGCTCCGGGCCCCGCTCGGCCCCGCTCGGCTCCGCGGGTGCGGGCGCGGTCCCGCAGCCCGGCCCGGGACAGCGCCCGGCCGCGCACCCAAGGCGTGGTGCCCATAACCCCGCGGCCTTTGTTTAATGATTTTATTGAAAGAAGGAGACAGTTGTGGGGAAACAGGTTTGACAAGGAGCTGCATTTCCCCCTCGAGGGAATAGCTTTTTTTTCACCCCTCTCTCTCTCTCTCTCCCCCTTTCTTTCTGTTTTTGGTTTCCTTTTGACATCAAAGTCAGCAATCGGTTCATTGCAGTGTCAAGATCATTATTTAATTTATTTATCTCCACGAGTTAAATAGCTACACACCTGCAGCCCGGCGAGAGGGTTGGAGGGATAACACGGCGCGGGGAACGGGAACGAAACGCAGGGCCAGGAGAGAGGGACGGGAGGGGGACGGCGAGGGAGCGAGGAAAAGAGAACGAGGAGTAGGAATATAGGGCAAGAAAAGAGAGACACAAATGGGAAAAAAAGGGAGAGGGAGAAAGAGAACGGAAGGAGAGAGAGGGGATAGAGAGAGAAGGGGGGAAATCAGAGAGGAAGAAAAGATTTAAAAATAAAGACAAGAAAAGAAGGAAGAAAGGTAGGAAGGAAGGAAGGAAGAAAAGAAGGGAGGAAGGAAGGAAGGATAAGAAGAAAAGAGGAAGAAAGAAGCAAGAGAGGGAAAGAAAGAGGGAAAGTGCGAAGGAAAGATCCCCGCCAAAGTTTCCAGCCCTGTCGCTCCTCTCTCACCACCTCGCCCCGCTGTCGCCCCGAGGCCCTGGCCCCCCCTGAGCCCGTCTCCCGCCGAGGGGCTCCCGGCTCAGGGTGTCCCCCAAAACTGGGCCGCGGTGGGAGCGCGGGGCCCCCGCTCTGCCCCATCCCCGGCGGGGCCCGGCGGGCCGGGGCCGGCGCTCCCCCCGCCCGGCTCTGCCCGCGCCCATTGTCAGCCTAATGCGGCTGGATGTCGGAGGACACTGAGCTATCGGTGTTATCAGCCGGGCTGACAGCGCCTGTCAGCTGGGGTTACATCAGCGCCCGCCGCCGCCGCGCCGCCCCACGCCGGCCGCATCCAGCCCCGCGCGTCCCAGCGGATCGTCCCGCGGCTCCGGGCCCTCCCCAAGCCAGCTCCTTTAATTGTCCTCATTTGTAAGAGCCGTTTTGTCATGCTAAACAAGGCTGGAGCAGCCATTCTAACCTCTCCTTTCAGCCCTTTTCTCCTCTCGCCTTTTGTTTACCTTCGCTTGATCTCTCATTTATTTATCTATCTATTCTTCCCCCGCTTACCCTCCCATTCAAGCCCCATGTATGTTAATTGTGTTACGCCGTTTAATTCTAACATCGGTCTCCAAAGAGCACTTAATGAGCAAAGCACATCCAAACACGCCGCGCTCCGGCTATTCAGCCCCTCCAGACGGATCCTCCGCCTCATCCTCCTTCCCCTCCTCTCTGTCCCCCAATTCCCTCCCTCCGCAGAGGGAAGAGCCCCCCAAACATCACTAATTGAGCCGGACAAGACGCTTATTCCAAACCACCCCCTTCCAGCACCGCCAACACTCCCCTCCCCGCTCCAAATATTTCCTCGCACCGGTAAAACTTCAGCGCCGCGGAGGCAACTTGGGAAAGCCCTGTTCCCCGACGGGATGGGGGTCAGGGCCGTGGGGAGCAGCCCCCGCAGCCCCCGGGCTTTGCTCCGCTCCATCCCCGCGTTCCTCAAGTGCTCTCTCCCTGCAGCCGTGTTTCCCCGACGGGCTCCAAAGGAGCCCGACCCGGCTCGGCTCGGCTCGGCTCCAAAGCGGCCCCAACCCGCTGCGCTCGGGGGTCGGGGCGGGGAGAGCCGGGGGCAGCCCCCGGTGCGGGACGCGGGGCCGCGGCCCCGCACTCACACCACGCAGTTGCCTCGTTTGATGACAGATTGTCTTTATTCAAAACGTCTTTGTTCAACAAATGAAAAGGTTTAACGAGGTAAAATCCTGCCGGATACATCTTAGTTTCTGTTTCTTCTTCCCCCAAGACATTGTGAAAACTTATTTAAATTGCCATCGTTTTTATTCGGTTTTTCGTTATTATTATTATTAGTAGTAGTAGTAGTATTAATTTTTTTACAATTCTACTGCCTGACTTCATACCTGACGCTCTGTCTAAAGTAAACTTAGATCTAGTCTCACTGGATCACACAAATTTAAGGACTATCTGTTTTAAATTAAGCAAACACTATCATATGTTTTAAATATAAATGTTTCTCCCCCTCTTTTTTTCTTTTTTTTTTCTTTTTTAACTTTGAAGAGCCTTTTTCTGACATGAAAAGCAATTTTACCTAGTAGTGCGTGGTGGCAAAATATATATATATTTATATATATAACACAGCTGATCTCGTCTTTCAATGTGCAAAAGGAAAACAACAAGGAAAAAAAATAAAATCAGAGTAAGACCGGGACTCCCCAAAGTCAAGTCCAAGTGACATGAGACCCTGGAGAACTCATAGACATTAAGAGAATAAATAAAAATCGAAACCGCCTCTCTCTCCCTCTTTTTTTTCTTTTTCTCTTTTTTCCCCCGCTTTGTCCCGAAAGGGCAGTTCAAGCTTCGCTTTTCCTTTTTGTTTTTGAACACATTTACAACTCTTACAAGTGCCGGGCTCCTATCTGCCCCCGCGGTCGCAGATCCCCCCCGAGCCCGGGGCCAGCTCTCGGGGCGAGCTTTAGGCGAGAGCATCTCCGAGGCAGCGTCCGCGTCTGTCCCGGCCCGGCGGCGGGCGGCAGAGTCCTGGGTCGGGTGGCCTTTTGCTCCTGCAGGTTTTATGTACATGCACACACGAAGGAATCCCAGTTCCGGCCGCCACCCGGGGCGGGGGACACGCGCACGCACACGCCCGTGGGGTGCGGGTGGGTGGGTGTTACATGGCAGTCGCGTGTGCTGAAGAATAGGGGTCTATCCCAGTCTTGGTCATGCCCGGGAATAGTATGTAGGCAACCGGAGGTTGCAAACTGGAAGCCGACCAAGCGGTACAGTTACACGGCACGACATAGCCCGGGTTAGTTGGCGAGGGGTGAGTGTGGGTGTGTTGGCTGGGGCAGCTCAAGCTGCCGAACGCCCCGTTCTGGTATCCCAAGGTGGAGGCGTAGGGCAGGGTGCTGGTGGCTAAGGTGTGAGGAACCTCAGTCATCTTCTGAATGGCGCTGGAGCTGAACTGGCTGGGGTCAAGTAAGGAGTAAGGTGCTGAGGTGGGAGGCAGGAAAGCCCTGGCCTTCTCCGGGGAGCTCAGCAGCGAGTCAGTGGCCCCCACGGGAAGCCCGGCAGCCTTTAAGGGATCGGTTTCCCCGAGGTAAGGCAAAGGGAAGACATACCTGTCCTTTTTCAGCAGGTTCTTGGGCTTGCGCCGGGGCCGGTACTTGTAGTCGGGATGCTCCTTCATGTGCTGCGCCCGCAGCCGCTTGGCCTCATCGATGTAGGGGCGCTTCTCCGCCTCGGAGAGCAACTTCCACTCCGCGCCCAGCCGCTTGCTAATCTCCGAGTTGTGCATTTTGGGGTTCTCCTGGGCCATCTTGCGCCGTTGGCCGCGGGACCACACCATGAAGGCGTTCATGGGGCGCTTGATGTGGTCGCTGGGCTTGGACATGCTTCGGCCGGGCGGGCGGGCGGGCGGCGGTGCGGGACGCGGCGCGGCCGTGCGGGGCTCCGGACGGCGGCGGGAGGAGGAGGAGGAGGAGGAGGAAGAAGAGGAGGAGGCCGAAGGAGCCGGAGGAGCGGGAGGAGCGGGCTCAGCTGATCATCACAGGTCCTCCGCCGAGGCCGTCCCCGGCGGGAGCCGTGCCGGGGCGGGGCGCGGAGCGGGGCGCGGAGCGGAGCGCGGCCCGCGGGGCCCGGCGGGCGGCTAGGCGGGCGGCGAGCCGCCGGGCGCTGCTGCGGGCCGGCCGTGGGGACGCGGGGCTGTGCGGGGCAGTTCAAAGGCGCGGGGCTGCGGCGGGCAGGCTGACATAGCGGCAGGGCGGTCACAGCGCGGCCGGGCGCCCAATCAGCGCGGAGGGGGCCCGCTTAAAAAGAGAGGGAGAGAGGAAGGGCGAGAGGAAGAGGAGGGGAGGGGACGGCGCAGGGAGGAGGAGGAAGGAAGGAGGGGACAGGAGGGGACGGGAGGACCCCCCCACCCTCCGCCAACGCGCGGATTAAAAGCAAGGCTTTTGTGAGTTGCCGCGCAAGGAGCAGCTGTGGAGGAAGGGGGAAGGCGAAGGGGGTCGTCCCCCTGCTCCTCGTCCTCCCCCGTGCCGGGGGTGTGCGGAGCGGGGCCGGTCCCGGCGCCCTCCAGGCTCTGCCGCCGCCGCCGTCGGGGCTGCGAGCGCCGCTGCTCTGCCGCTTCCCCCCGCACCCCCCGCCTTCCCCGCGCTCCCGGCCGCTCTCCCGCTCCCCCAACCCCCGCTTTCCCCGCTCCGCAGCCCCGCTTAACCCCGGGAGCCGGCCCGCGTCCCGGCTTGCTTTGAATAATTGCCTGCCTCCCGCGAAACGCCCGTGGGAAAAATATTTATTAAATGGAAACAATTGTCCCGGCTCCCGGGGGGGACCGCGTTTGTTCCGGGCTTATTGGTTTTTAGCACCTGCTTTGGTTAACAAACCTGCTCCGAAAAGCCGCCCCCGGCCCCCGCCCGCCCGCGTCCGACAGCGACCGGGGAGAGAAACGAGATGTCGGGGGGGGCTCCCGGGACGGGCGGGGGGGCGGCCGGTCCGGCCCCTCGGGGCTCCCCCCGCGCCGCTCCGCCCAGAACTTCCCCTCTTGCCCGGGGGGAACCGCGGCCGCGGCCTCCCGGTGCCAGGGCGCTGCTATTTGGGGGCACTCACCTACCCCCTTCCTCCTCCAAATAATAATAATAATAATAATAATAATAATAATAATAATAATAATAGTAATAGTAATAATAGTAATAGCAATAGAATAAACCACCCTCGTCCTTATTTCCTCCTTCTTCGCAATAAATGACTTTCATTTGTCGGCAGAGCCCTGAGCGTGCGGAGCGGGGAAGAAGGAGGAAGAAGAAAGGGGCAAAGGATCTGGAGCCCGCTCACCTGGACCGGGCCGGCAGCGCCCGCGGCTCTGGCTCTGCTGCCGCCAGCCCCGTCCCAGCGGCTTTTTTCGTTGCGCCCAGAAACGCACCGCGAATTTCCCGGCCCTCGCCGGGATAGCCGTGCCCGGAGCGGGGGCGGCGGGCGGGACCCCCCCGGGCGGCATCCGGGGAAATTCCTCAGGGAAATTTCCCCCCATCCCAAGGTGGGCTCCCCCGCGCTCGTCTTCACCCCCAGGAGCCGCTGATGTTCGTATGGGACCCGCAAACAAAAAAAGGGGGTGCAGGCGGCCCCTTCCCCCAGGTTGCCCCCCCAGGGCCGTCCGCAATGTGACCCCCTCGGGGACCTCGTGCCACGCGCGGTCCCGGTATCCCGGCGGGCCGGGGCTGGGATTTCCGAGCGCTGCTGGCCCCGACAGGCACCCGCGGGCTTGGCCGTGGCCGTGGTGGGGTGACACGCGTGGAGACTTCTTTTTTACCCCACTTTTCCAGTGGAAACAGCGATCGCAGGGGCCCCAGCCCCGCGCTTCGCATCCGCGGGAAACCCGCGCTGGAGCCGCTCCCCGTCGCTCCTCAGCACCGCGTGTTCCCCCCTCCGCCGTGTAAAACACAAAACTCCCTTTGTTTTTATTGTTTATTTGCAAATTCTTCGAAGGAGGGGGAGAAATTATCATCCCTCGCCAAGACGAAACGAGGGAGACCTGGCGTCGCTCTCCAAAATCCGGGTAGCAAGGCGAAATCGTTCGGGAGGGAGTGATGGCTCGCAGGCTCTGCCTGCTCCCAAAAAGTCTTTCCAATCAGTTAATGTTGCTCCGCAATATTAATGATAAAAAATCGGCAGCCCGGCTTTCATTGGCTGCCGCCCGCGCCTGCTGCGGCGCACGCTGCATCAGCTCGGGGCATTTCGGGCTCCAGTTTGTTCATTTACATCCCAGATATCCCCCCGCGAACAAAAAAAAAAAAAAGGAGGAAAAGAAAGATTTCCTTCGAGACGCCAACGCCTCCATCCTTAAATGCTTAAAATACTTCCATTTTCCCTCGAAATCACCTGTCCTGGAAGGGCGTCCCTTGCAGCTGTGCATCCCCCGAGGTTGGATTTTATAAAGTTTGTACCGTTTTGGGGGGGTTGGGGTTTGTTTGTGGGGTTTTTTTTGGGAGAGCAGCGATTTCCAGGGCGGTGACTGAAATCCCTTTCTCCTCGGCAGCTTGTTTAGACACCAAAACTAATAGTGTGATTATTATTCCTGAATGATATCATGGTAATGCAGAGAGATAAGAATGGCCTGATAGGGAAACATTAAAATTATATTCTTGGAGATAGTTCATTTGGAGTAACTTTAAATTAGATGAGATCATGTAGCCCGAGATCCAGTATCAGCATAAATAGAGCTGTATTTCTGCCTTCATCCTCCTCCTCTTGCTCACAGGAATCGTGGTTGTTTTTGCAACAACCAAAAGTGAGAGAAGAGCACCTATTATTTGAAAATAGCCCCGTTCCAAACTTTATTTAGGAAAAGAGTGGATCTTTAAATAACTTTATTTTTTTTAAATGCTTCAGGCGCTGGGAAAAGGAGGGGAGTATTAATTGATTTTTAATTGAAGGAAGCACATTTTGGAAAGACTTCTGAGTCTCTGGAGTTTTTTAGAGACACTGAGGTCACAGTCCCCCTTGCTGTTCTGCAGGACCTGGTGAGATTCCCACCACCAGGAATGCTTTTCCCAACTATCTAGCATTAGCTCAGTGCACAGAATCCCAGCAGTCACTGCCAGGGATGATTATTTTGCTACTTTCCCCTCATATTTGCTTATTTTACATGCAAGTGCACACATCCATTTATTTATGCATGTGCCACATATTAAAAAAAGACCCCTTTTAATCACATGCCATCAAATAATATTTTCTGAGAGAGATATTATGGAAAATATATGCACTCAGCAGCTCATACAAGCAGCAGCACTGATGCACTCACAGATACTGTGTGGAACAGACTTAGAGGTTTGGTGGGGTTTTTTTGCATTTTTGCAGTGTTTCTTGCTCAATTTTATCCCCCCTCAACCCTGAGAAAATCACTGATGCAACTCCAGCTACAAATAGTTACATGGATCCAGCCCCCTGCTTGGAGAGGTTTAATGGAGCAGGTCACTGCCCTGGACACCCATGACACGACAGGGGAGCGGTGATGGATGTGGCAGATTGGATCAGCCCAGAGCTGCTTCCTCACCCTGGCCAACAGGAGATGCTTCCTCTGAAGGTACCACAGCCTGCTTCAAAAATAAAGATTCCCCGTGGATGAGAGGTTTGAGCCCTGAGGGTGAAGTTTACAGCCCTTTCAAAACTTCATTTCTGTCCTGCCCTGTGACACTCTATGATGCCATGGACCCACCCCATCCTTCAGTGTAAGGAGCACTTACAGCTCTCCCTCCTCAAAGCTGATCTGTTCTTTACTCTTTCGCAGCATCCATTTATCTTTGCACTTTGCTGTTCAAGAGGAAGGTGATGTGTATTTTTTCCCCAGGGGATTTCCCTCCTGGCTCAGGCTCCCTGCAGGTGATAACCCTGTGGTGTGGCCACTCACCACCAACACTGGGAAACCTGTCCCCTGCTGACTCCATGGGCAGGTCCAGTGCTGCTCCTGGGGGTGAAGGTCCTGCTCAGGGAGCCAGCAGAAGGATTTCGTGCCCTGAATTATATCAGCCTTCCCAGACCATCAAATTAAGCACAGTTCTAGAATTATAGAGTCATGGAATGGCTTGGGTTGGAAGGGACCTGTAAAGGTCATTGAATCCAAGCCCCTTGCCATGAGCAGGGACACCTTCCTCTGGACCAGCTTGCTCAGAGCCTCATCCAACCTCATTTTTAATGTTCTCAGGGGTGGGGCATCCACCACCTCTCTGGGCAGCCTGTGCCAGTGTTTGACCACCCTCACTGGAAAAATCTTCTTCCTTCTCTGTGTCTAATCTTCTTCCTTCTCTGTGTCTGATCTTCTTCCTTCTCTGTCTCATCTCTCCAGTTGTCTGTGTTGCCACAGGAAGGGCTGTGTTGGGCAGCACTGAGTGCAGCCAGGCCAGCAGCCACTTGGGTTGACGTTGCTGTCCCTGGGAAGGACATGGCACTGTGGCGGAGAGCACCAAAACTGTCCTTGTGGAGTCAGGTGGCAGCTTGGGCTCTCCAGGACCCACAGAAGGCCTCTGGGTACCGAAAACTCGAGAGGCAGTGCCACCTCTCTGCCACCTCCTGGCCTTTCCTCAGCAACTTCAGCAGTTAAATAATAGCTAAGGAGTGGCTGAAGAGTTGTTCATCCTCCCCAGGATGAGAAATGCCCGGTGAAAAGCCCTTGGGATTCCCCTCCCTGGGGTAGACTCTCCCTGCAGAAGCCCCCGAGGTACCTGGGTGCCTGAGCCCACCTCCCCAGGGAAGGGTCTGTGGAGTTCACCCACGGGTTTTGCTTTCCCTGCAGCAAAAGCAGCAGGAGGGAGAGCTGATGAGTCCCTCCAGTAAAATAAGTCCGTTCACCGTGGCCATGGATGTAAACCTGGGGCTTGACACGGCATTGACTTCCCAGATATTGCATGGCCAGGGAGCCCCAGGCATTGTCAGCAGCACGAAGGGAAGGATGAATGACCTGAGCTCAGGAGTGCAGAGCAGGCTTGTAAGGAGAGGCTGTATCTTTTATTAGACCAACTGATACAGGCAGGAAAAAAAAACCCAGACAGGTTTTCAGGCACATGAGCTCTGAAATAGAAGCAACAACTTTCAAGCAAAGTGCCAAGGCTGAACTGTTTATCTCACCCGCTCCCCCGCCTCTGCTCCCGGGGAGGCTGATGGCTTCATCCCTGTGACACAGCATCCTGCCTGCAGCAGGGGGGAGCAGGGGAGTGGGATTGCTCCCAGCAATGCCTCAGGCACAGGGGCTGGGAGAAACACAGGGGCCTGTCCAAGGCTGGATGAAAAGCTTGGGATAGGAGAGGGAAGTGACCTGTGGGGTTTGGGGTGCCAGGTGAGCTCTGGAGCAGCTTCTTCTGGATGGCTGACCTGGAAGGAGCATGTGGAGAGCATGTGGTGCTCAGACAGACGCGGCCAACTGCTGTGTCCTGCAAACAGAGGGCACACTAAAAACACTGTCCTGTTGTTGCTCTGGTCCAGGTAAATAACGTGAGAAGTGGAGATCTGCTCAAGGTGCAGAGAAAAATTCTTCTCCTCATGATTTATGTGCTCTCAACACAGTTCATAGGCTGGGGGTTCTCACAAATCCATGTCTTGTCCCCGAGTGGCACATTTTGCATCAGGGTCTCTGAGTGAGACAAATGGTGTTCAGAGGCAGCGCCTCCGGAATCCCCGAGGGCTGGAGCTTCAGGAGCATCTGTTATTTTAGTGAAGGGTTCTTCAATTCATGTCCACTCTGTTTCTTTTGGATCTGTCAGCATCACATCCAGACAAGGGGGAGTGAGATTTTTTTGTCCAAACTGACCTCTTTGGTCAATGTGTCCCCCCTTTGTGAAAGCTCTGTCCCCAGGAACACAGCCAGGCCCACAGTGCAGGGAAACTTCCCACCTAAAGGAACCAAACCATGCAAGAGCTGACATAGCTGCTGCCCTGCTCTTCTCACGTACCCTGATGTGGCAGAAACACAAAGCCTCCGAGGAGGCAACACCTGAGACACATCAAAGATCTGATAAACTGCCAATTTGTCTTCCTGGAAGGACTCCAGGTCTCTTCTCGCTACTCACACAACTGTCCTCAGCACCTCAGCGTGAAGCTCCAGGGGCAGGTTGGGATCTTTTAAGCAGTGAAGGCCATTTCTTCCCCGTGACACATTCCCAGGAAAAAGGCAGGACTCCAAGGGTTCCAGTTGTTAAGTGCTGACTGGTGTAACCCTGGAGAAGTCATCTCTCATATGGTCCAAAATGAACTGGACAACCTCCAGAGCACAGAAGGAGGGTTTAAGTGTATTGTTTGGGTCCTGGATTGCTGGAGATGGATCACAGTGGTAAGAGATGCTCCAGCAAGCAAGAAATGCTCCGTGCTCTCCTGCATTCCAAGGGAGTAAGAGACAACCAGTAGTTAGAGATGCTCTCCAGCCTCAAACCTGAGACCTTCCCTCACTGTGCAACTCAAATATTGAGATGCTGCTTGGCTTTGGATTGAAATTGTGAAATAAGGTCTGACAGCCAAACAGTTCTGTTGTTTAGGGAAAACTCAACCCTGTCACTGACCTCCCTGAGTGAAGCAGCTTCAGGAAAACCACAAGGCAGGTACCCACCCCTACAGTTTGAAAAGGTAAATGCTGTTTTATGGGAGCCCAGGTGCCTCTGAGATGCCTTTTGTTTCTTGCCAGATGTTTGGGGTGGCATCTTGGAGGCAAACCTGCTCGCTGGCTCATGCCCAGCCTGGGAAAGGTCCTCAGAGACTGAGCAGAACAGAGTGAGGTCACCTGCCCCTGCCAGGGAAGGTGCCCACACATGGCACACAGACTGGCTGTTTGCTCTGGGCTGAGTCAAATGCCATCTCAGAGACCACATTCTGGTGGGGACTCCGCGATGGGTCCCCAGCAGTAAAGGAAAGAGCCCCCAGCATCCTCTCCAGGACTGCAGACTCCTTCCCTCCAGGGGAGCAGCAGGGCTGTGGTCTCCAGCCATGCAGTGGCCTCCAGCACCCTCCCTGGATTGAGCTCCTGCCCAGCAAGGCTGTGGAACAAGTCTGCAGAGCCAGGAGAGAGGGAAACATCCTGCTGGACTCCAAAAAATGAGGAGGATGGAGGCAGCAAAGCATTTGGATGGAGAATTCCCAAATCCTTGGAGCCGCTTGGAGATCCCCCTTGGTGGCGGAGCAGCCTGAGCTGCACCAGCCCTGCTGCAGGACTGACACCATGGGGGGAGCAGAGCTGCACTGGCCTGCAGCTCCCAAAAGGTGTTCCTGGTCTGAGCTGCACATTCCCTCTCCTGCTGTGCCCAGCCTGGACTGTGGCATCCCTGACTCAGGGCCCCTCTTCCCTGGCAAACAGATCCCTCCACAGCAAACTTTGGGGGAAGTCTCAGGAACTAACTTTGGGGGATGGTGCAGATTATATGATCATGGCTTGAGGAAATTATTATATTTTTAATTGAATTTTGTGTGCTATGCACAGATACTACAGTAGTGGGCCCTTTATCAATTGTTAACACGAATACTAATGAATACTAATGCTAATCATTTGTTTCTGGAAACAAATACAAAGATATTTGATGGGGAAAAAAACCTTTCTGAATTTTAACAGCAAAAATAATGAAATGCATCTCAGTCCAGTGGTGCCAGAAGACAAAACCCTACAGTCACAATCTGGTGACACTAAAGGTGAGATAGGGAGGAGCTGCTGCTCGTGTTGGTGATTCTCACAGAATCACAGAATGTCTGAGCTGGGAGGGACCCACAAGGACCATCCAGTCCAACCCTCAGCCCTGCACAGGAACATCCCCCAGAGTCCCCCCCTGTGCCCCAGAGGATCAGCCAAACCCTCCTGGAGCTCTGGCAGCCTTGGGGCTGTGCCCACTGCCCTGGGGAGCCTGGGCAGTGCCCAACCAGCCTCTGGGGGAAGAACCTTTTGCTGAGATCCAACCTGAGCCTGCCCTGACACAGCTCCAGCCGTTCCCTGGCTGCTGTCCCTGGTCCCCCCAGAGCAGAGCTCAGTCCCTGCCCCTCCTCTGCCCCTGCCCAGGCATTGGAACTGCAGGGAGGTCTCCCCTCAGTCTCCTCTGCTCCAGCTGAACACACCAAGTGCCCTCAGTGTCCTCACACGGCTCCAAATCCAGGCCCTTCCCCATCCTCGTTCCCTCCTTTGGACACTCTCTAATGGCTTTAAAACCAGCCTGACCCAGCAGGGCCGAGCTCCAGGGAAAACTCAACAATCTCGGCCCAAAACTGCAGCAAAGGCTCCCCGGGAGCCACGTGGGGGCAAAGCAGCCGCCCCAGGGCAGAGCACAGCGATGTCCCCTCCTCGGGAATCGCTCCTGGAGCCGGTCCTGGAGCCGGGGCCGGCCCCAGCCCTCGCTCCGAGCCCACGAGGGAGCGACGCACCCGCTTCGTTATTTATTTGCCGCGCTGATTTACAGGGCGCCCATCGCTCCAGCAGCTGCTCGTTCTTTACGAGGCTTGGAGATGAAAGCCGACGATATTTCCACCCACCCGGCCCAAAAAGGAAGGCACGCTCTGTAACCCTTTCCTGCCCCTGGAGTCAGGGATTCTGCGGGGAGCAGTTTAGCCGGCAGGAGATTCCAGGAGCGGCAATTAATGAGAGGCTGGGATGAAGCACGTCTTACATCTCGTTCCAAATACGGCCAGAGAGGTTCACACCGGGGCGGGGGAGGAGAACGTTAAAGGGAGGGCCTGCTCTGGAGCACACCCAGTCTGCAGCACCTGCGAATTTCCCCCCCAGGATAAATAACTGAGATATCTCCGTCACTCGGGGCTGTTCAAATTATTCATAGCACATAAATTACCAGGTGTATTTAGTCTGTTGTTCCCCCCCCCTCCTTTCCCTACACACTCATGAATCACTTGGAAATAGATTCTGATTTCTGCAAGTGTGTCTATTAGTCATGATACAGAGACCTGGCAGGCTCACATGGCACATGCAAAGTCCTGTGGCCAGTGGGCTGTTGGCAGAGACTCTTTTTTGGTCTGGTCTCTACAACTGAATGGTGGTTCAGGTCTTCTGTTGCTCCTTCTGAGCCTGGATTGGTGATGGGGCTTTTTTTCCCTTTCTTTTTAGTGAGCGATGGGAGCAAAGATGGAGTTTCCCCTTCCTCCCTTTTTTTTTTAAGAAGGGATGGGAGCAAAGAGGGATGACCATGGAGATGCTCAGCACAAAACTGCTTCACCAGGCAGGAATTTAACCTGAAGTACCACGGGATATTCTGAGTTGGAGGGGACCCAGAAGGATCCTCAAGTCCAGCTCCTAAGAGAATGGCTCACACAGGGATGGAACCCATGGCCTTGGTGTTACCAGCACCAAACTCTGCCCAGCTGAGCTCATCCCAGGGTCTCCCCTGCTTCTCCTGCCAGTGTGGCTGCTCCAGCAAAGACCATCCCCCCTGTGGGGATGCTTGTCCTCCCTGAGGCCACTCTGACCCTCAGTCATATCCAAGAGCATTGGTATCCACGTGTGCATCCAACATCTGAGCTTCCACAGGGGCCAACCAGCGCTGCCCATCCAGCTCCAAGAGTCAACACACCAAGGCAGTGTGTCCTCAGCCTGCCAGCCAGAATGTTCCAGGGCAGATGTATGGACAGTGTTTCATTCCCTGTCTGCCTCAATCCCAGACTCTGAACGTCCAGAGCAGGGCAGTGGATCAGCCCCATCCCCTCTGCTCCAGTCCTTTGCCTCCACAGGCAATTCCCAGCCCAGCAAACAGGGTTGCCCCGATGTAATTCCAGTGTTCCACTGGCTACGGAGGGAGAGGAAGCTCCTTGTGGCTGGGATACAATGTGCACACCCAGCTTGGGCAGAGGGGAGAGGTGAGGGGACACAGGGGGAGGGGAGGAGGAGGAGCCGTGTCCAGCCTTCCTCTGCTGCACATGGGTCAGGTTGAGGGGACAGGAGACTTGTCTGATTACCAGCCAAACAATAATGAGCAGCAGGATTTAAACACATCCAATTACTGCTGTTATTCAGTGGGCAGAAGCTGATGTGAGAATGCAAACACAGGGAGCAGAGAGGTCTCTGCCGGGGAAAGCTGGAGGAGCCTTGTAACTCTCTCCCTCTGAAAAGGGATTTAATCAACAGCTGCACATTTGCAGGACGAGGAGGAAGAAGGAGTGCTTTGTACACAGCACTGACTTCTCAGCCTCCCTGGGGCAGCAGAGAACTGTCCTGATCAGCCCCCTCCCCTGGGAAGGACTGTGTGATGGCATGAGATCCATCCATCCAAACACAGCCCAGGGCATAGGCCTGAAACATCTCCACTTCCCTCTGGAGCTCCCGCCTCTGTTGTGGTCCAAGGGTTTGGGATGATCAGGTGATCTCTCAGACCTGCCAGAGGTGGTGGGTGTGGAGGACCCAAACTGTGGCATCCTCTCCCTCCCAGCCCTTATCGGTGCTGGTTTTAGTTTGGGAGTTTGGTCTACACGGCTCCTGCTCTCACAGACCTGTCCAGGAGGAGGCACCGAGTTTCCAGACCAGTTTGACAACTTTGCCTCAGTCAGCTCAGTGCCTCCCTTCCAGCTGCAGTGACACAAGTGACTGTGTAATGAGTCCTCAGCCAGGGACTCGATTTGCTTTTTCTCACACATCACCCATTTCTCCAGCCACTGGAGTCCCTAAATCCCAGCTGAGCACTTTCAAGAAGCTGAGCCCCACCTCAGCCCAAAGGACTCCTCCGACCCCTTGCCATGTTGGTGGTTTGCTGCAGATGAGTGAACTGGTCCCACGTGCTCCCCAAACTGAAGAATTTCCCAGATTTTCTAGGATTAACACTCACCAGAATCACAGGTGATTATTGCTCCCTTCGGTGCTTTCACATCCTTGGAATAACGCCCCAGGGATCCATAACAATTAACCGACTTCAGCATCTCGCGCTGCTGCCGACAGTCAGCGACACAGGAGGAGAGAGCCTCCAAAATGAATCAAAGCAGAGGAAATAAGTAGTTTAGCCCTTTTCTTTGCCATTATCCCCATGTTAACACCAGAGTTGTCCCCTTGGGACGACAACAATTTCTGCTGGAGCAGAAACTCTCTGAGATAAAGCGAAGGTTGCAGGTTTATTCCTGTGCCTGCGCTGCTCTTCAGCGACACATCCCCAAAACCAACTCCAAAGAACAGGAGGAGAGAATTTTCCTTCTTGGGTGGCTTCTTCTGGCTTTGGGAGCATCCCAGCACACGGTTTCCCCCAAGGTTAAAGGTGTGCTTGAGTCCCGAGGGGAGGCAGTTTGGCAGTGCTGGAGCTGCTGAGCCCCATCGCTGCCCCAACACGTGTTTGCTTCCGTTTACGGGGAAGGATTCTTTCCCGATTAATCAGTCCTGCTTGTGTATTTAATTGCAGCCCAAAGCCTCTCTCTCTGACTCATGCCGTGCCTCTATTCGTTCTCTGGCAGGGATGTGTCTGGTGCTGGGGTCAGAGGGCTTTGGTCCCGATCCTCAGCAGGATCTCAGCATGGAACGGTCCAGGGATAAAGTGGGATGGGAATGCAGCCTCCTGGCGCATCCCTGGCTGTGGACTGCTCCTGCCTGGAAGCAGCCCTGCCATCTCCAGGCCTGAAGAGGCCAGGCAGAGCCTGTTTGCCATGAGAGGCCTCTGGAAGGCTTCTCCTGCCAGCCCAGCCCGGTGGCTCCTCCCCAAGGGCTCTTTGGTCACAGAAAGCCGGGCACGGTGGCTTTCAGCACATTTGTCCTCCGTCCAAAATCCAGGGTTTGTCTCTGTAGCCCTGGACCAGCTCTAAAATTTCAACCTGGGTGTTTTGCTTTTTTACTACTTTTTTTCCTCTGAAAACATTGCCTGATTTCTAAGGCAGGAGTGCCAAAAGGTGATCTTCACTAGATGATCTGTAAGGTCCCTTCCAACCCAAACCATTCCATGATCCTATGAAAACTGCTTGCAAAAGTCTTGCCCATTCCCATTTTTCTGTTGCAGTTGCAAAGTATTCATGTTTTGAGCCCTATTCCCTTGGAAGGGTCTTTTATTCCAATGCAGAAATTTTTCAGGGATGCAAATGTATTTTCTCTTTCCCTTGCAAACCAGAAATGTTTCCCCCCTGGAAATTTTCCATTTAGAAGAAAAATAGTTTTACCAATATTCACCATTTTGAAACCCGGAATAAATCACTCCTTGAGAGAAGGAGGGAAGGAAGAGGAAACAGCTACAAACTCAAATGAGGGTGAAATGCAGGGGACGTGGTGGGGATGGCAGCATTTTTCTACTTTAAGCTACTTTTTGGGAAAATAAAAGCTCTAAACCAGCGGAGTGCTGCTGCCGGACCCACAACATTTTATCATTAAAATAAAGGGGGGAGGAAAGGCAGGATCTGTTTAAAGGGGAGTTTGAACGCCCTGCTCTGCCCCTCTGGAAACCGGTTGAAGCGGTATTTTGGCTGTGGGCTGTGGGTGGGGAGGAGGTGGGGGGCAGCCGTGGAGGCAGAGGCTGCTGGGGGGCTCTGGAAGCAGCGGGGGCTGCACAAGGACCTGTCCGATGTCTTGGTGTGACAAGGCAGCGATTCCACCGTCACGGCTGGAGCTGACGGGACAGATCAGCTTTGGGAAATACTCCCCGGGTGCCCGGGAAAGGCGGGGAAGGCGCGGGCAGGTCCCGGCCGCTCCAAATAGCTCAGGGCCGCTGGAGTGAAAGGAGCTGCTCCCTCCCGACAGCGGCTGGAGCTGCCGATCCGAACCGCCTGGGACGGGCACACAGCGGGGAAACCGCGGAGCCTAGGGGGAGGATCCGTGTGTCGGGTTACGGGGAGGCGCCAGGAACAGTTTAGGCTGTGCTGGTGGACGGGCAGGGTTGAAAAGTCTGCAGGAATAAACCTGAGGGAGGCACGAGGTTGGGACTCTGTGTGAGCCCAAGGAGAAGGTGCAGATATGAGGGAATCACAGAATCATGGAATGGTTTGGGTTGGAAGGGACTTAAAGATCCTCTAGTTCCACCCTCTGCCATGGGCAGGGACACCTTCCAACGTGGCCTTGGACATTCCCAGGGATGGGGCAGCCACAAAGCCCCACACTCCAGGGCTGGGGGCTGCCCACCACTGAACTCCTGCGCTTGTGTCGAGTGACAGAGCTGGGCAACAGTCTCAGGGAACACGTGTCCTTCCTGAAGCCCTGGCACGGACCCCAAACCCACCAGCAGGGCCTTTGGAGAGGTGGGAATGAGCCTGGGCAGCTCTGCCTGGGGCTGTGGCCGTTCCGCGCTGCTCTCGGCGGGGCCGGGCAGCTCCATCTCTGCCCCGTGCTTTGAACCCCCCCCGGCGCAGGAGGAGGGAAGGTTTGAGCCCCTTCTCCCTGTTCTTCCATGGCAGAGGGGCTCATACGGCTCCTCACGAGGAGGGGCTGGGCCGGCCTGGGCATCTTTTCTTTGAAGTGGAGCGAAATCCTAAAGCTCTCGTTCGGAGAGTGCAAATCACTGCTAAAAGCTCTCCCCTCTCTGACCCCATCTCGGAAACTCTAATCCAGCCTCACCGGCTTCACCAGTCGCCTTTTGTTTTTTGGTTGTTTTTGTTTTTCTTTCCGTTGTTGAACTCTGTGTTCAAGCACTGCTGACTCCAGCTGGAAACAAAACAGCTGCCCCCTTCAACCACGAGGTTCATGCCTAAATATTTAGTATTTTTCATACTGTTTCCCCTATTTCTGCATGATGAACACACTCCCTAAAGCCCCCGGTCCTGGCTGCGTGTTTCGGATTAGCTAAAAGAGGTTTCTGCGGAGCATTACCGGGGTCAACGTCATTTTAGTGCTCGAAATGATAATCAGGGAGTTGGTTAATCTCTGCTAATGAAAGGGAGAGGATCGCTCCCGTTTCACACAGCCCCGAATCAAACCTGGAGTGCACAGAGGGCACCACAGCAGGTCGTATGTGTGGTGGCTTCGGGACAGGGCTGTGGCCACCAGGACAAGGCGACTGTTTTCCACAGCCACCATCAAAGCGCTGGAGGAGGGGGGCATGGGGAGCAGAGGACTAGACGTTTTCCTTGGCCGTGCAAGCAAATCCAGGAATTCCTGAATTTTCCGTGAACGCCGGGCTTTCCTCCAGGGCAGGCGGAGCTGCCAAACCGTGGCTTTCCCGGTGCTAATCTGGGGGAGCGGGCGATTAGCGCGGAGCTGCCTCGGGGCCCGGGAGAGCCGAGGATGCATCGCTGCCCCCGCCGCCGCTCCCGCTCCCCCCGGCGCTCGCCGTGCCAAGCGCGTTATCTGGGCAGGGCTGGGCGGGAGACACGGCCCGTGGAGAGGCAGAGGCAGCCTCGGCTCCGCTTCCAGCCCGCGGCCCGGCTGGGCAGGGCTGGCCGGGAAAAAGGGCCGGGAGAGCTGGAGTTCCGGACCAGGTCACCGCTGGTGCCACCTTGGGAGTTTTCCCAGGAGAAAGCACTAGGCTGGGAGTCTCCCTCTGTCCCATGGGATGATATCCAATGGCATCCCATGGGATGATATCCAATGGCAGTGTATCTCCTGTTTGTCTGCAGTGTGACCTTGATGAATATGTCTTAATTTAAAGCACAGCGAGATTCAAACTTCCCTCCTGCTTCCTCCCTGCTCCCCCAAACTTAAACCTGCTGGTGCAGACCCCTCTGCAGCACCCAAAAACTTATGTGCCTGCAACCAAAGACAGACTAAGGCTGTGCACTGGACTCCTGCTCTGGACTGTTCTCAGGGCTGCTCCTTCCCTGCTCTTCTTGCTCAAGTCCCAGCTGCTGCTGGCCCTGAGCCTCCTCCTTCCCCAGCTCCAGGCACAGTGGGGTGACAATTTTTTTGTTCCTTACTCTCAGCTTTGCTTTTCAATCCAACATCAAGGTGGCCATGGGGATCAGCTGCCTCCTCCCGCTCCGTTTTGTCCCACTGCTCCAAGTTTCTGGATTTCAGCTCCTTCTTCTGCTCTTTGCCCCCTTAAAATGCAACAGCAACATTTCCAGAGTTGCACCCAGCTGGAGCCCTGAGTTGCACACATTCCTCTTCAGACCCACAAGAGGTGCTTTGCCATGAGCTCCTGTGTGACACCAATGGACACAGATGAGTCCAGAGTGGCACCAACTGGGAACTCCTCTGCCCCTGTGAAGCAGCAGATGATGACAGAGGACAGGGCATTGCTCCTCTCCCCCAGTGATGCCCACTCCAGGAGGAGTGTCCTTGGTGGGGAGCAGACAGGTCCCTGCCCTGTGCTGTGAGTTGGCCCTCCAAGAGCTGGCCTGGAAAAAGCAGAACTTCCATTGTATTAAAATCGAACTCCCCCCGTGCCTTGAGTCCTTCTCGTGCTCATTTCCAGCTGGGTGACACGGCTGATCTCCTGCTGCACTTGGCTGCTTCCCTTGTCCTTTTTAGCAACTCTTTAATACTTCGTATTGTTCATGTTTTATTTTATCTTCTTATTTATTTTCCTCTGATGCCGACCTTCTTTCATCTCCCTAAGACTTTCTCCCCCCTCCCTGCTTTCCCTCACCAACTCTCCCTTTAGCTTCTTATTTTTCCCTTTAAGTATCCTTTTGCTTATTTGGTGTTGTACCCAATCAGAGTAGGGTTTCATGCAGGGCTGCACCATGTGCCTGCTGGGGTGGCTCTGCCCCACACCAGGGCTCACCACTCCCTGCCCAGGAGCTCCACTCACCCACCAGGGAACACCACTCCTTTCCCTGGGGAACATCACTCCCACCCTAGGGAGCATCATTCCCACTCTGGGAGCACCACTCCCTTCCCCAGGACCATCACTCCCACCCCAGGGAGCATCACTCCCACCCCGGGAAGCATCAATCCCACTCTGGGAGCATCAATCCCACTCTGGGAGCATCGCTAACCCACCAAGGAGCATCACTCCTTTCCCTGGGGAGCATCACCCCCACCACGAAGAGCATCACTCTCACTCCAGGAGCATCAATCCCATCCCAGGGAGCATCATTCCCCCTCTGGGAGCACTACTCCCTTCCCCAGGAGTATCACTCACCCATCAGGGAGCATCACTCTCACCCCGGGGTGTATCCCTCCCACTCTGGGAGCATCACTCCATCCCTGAGAGCACCAATCCCACCCCAGGGAGCATCATTTCATCCCTGGGAACATCAATAACACCCCCGGGAGCATCACTCCCTTTCTTGGGATCATCACTCATCTGCCAAGGAGCATCACTCCTTTCCCCGGGGAGCATCACTCCCACCCCGGGAGCATCACTCCATCCCTGGGAGCATCACTCTCACCCCGGGAGCATCACTCCCTTCCCCGGGCCTCATCACTCCCTTTCCCGGGGCACATCCCTTCCACCTCAGGAGCATCACCCGCCCGCCAGAGTCCATCGCTCCCTTCCCGGGGTCCATCGCTCCCTTCCCGGGGTCCATCACTCCCTCCCCGGGGTCCATCGCTCCCTCCCCGGGGTCCATCGCTCCCTCCCCGGGG
>NW_020897914.1:3136331-3166480 GCF_003984885.1 Neopelma chrysocephalum
CGGGGTCCATCGCTCCCTCCCCGGGGTCCATCGCTCCCTCCCCGGGGCGCATCTCTCCCCCCGGGCCGGAGCACCGCTCGCTCTGCCCAGGAGAGGGCACTGGCGCCGCAGCCCAAAGCCTCTTTATTGCCATCTACAGCGATTTAACTTTTTTTTTTTTTTTTTGCTGCTTAGTCTCCGATTTGCTCCTCCCTTCGTGGACGACCAGTCCCTCTTTTTATTTTTTAATACATTTTTTTTTCCAATTTCTCCTTAAGTCTCTCCGTGTCAAACTCCTTTTCTGTCGGTCCCTTCTGCAGGCCTAATCCCATCCCCAAAGCTCCAGGTGCTCAGCGTGGTGCAGGTGGTCTCCTGGGACAGGAGGCCGGAAGGGTTTGTGGGATGCTGTCCCTTGTCCCAGCTCTTTGCAGCGCAGCCTGCTGGAGTCCTAGGGACAGTCCCACCCAGAAAGACCTTCCTGCTGCTCTGGTCTTCCCAGAAAACCCCCAGACCCAGCTGCACAGAGGTGTCCCTGTCACCTCCTCGGTGTGTCTCCCCCTCCCTGCTGACGGAGGCAGGAGCTCAGCCCCGCTCCCAACACACCTGCTGTTGGAAACCTGATTTTCCCAGGAAGAGCTCTGCCACCAACTTCCCACTGCCCACATCCACAGTCAGCCTTCCCTGGCCACGGAGGGACCGGTCCTCCCAGGGCCGGTGGGAATGCGGGCAGGGCTGGAGTGCAGCTCCGGAGCCTGGAGCCAAAAATAGCGGCCGTGCGTGGGATCCGCGTCAGCCGGGCTGAACTCCCGGGAGCGGCCGTGCTCCGGGAACAGACACCTCCTGCCTTGTTTGCTCATCCTGCCTTCGGATGCTCCTTGTCTCTGATCCCTCTGCAATTCCCGCACCCCGGCAAAGGGGGATCCACAGCTTCTCTGGCTGCCTGCTCGGCACATTCCAGCAGGGACCACGTAGGAGCTGGTTCTGGTTCCCTCAGACACGGTATTTATTTTTTTTTTAAACTTTGTTTCGCCAAGGCTGTTATTTTTTAGGTTTTCTTTTTGCTTTCCCCTTTTCAATATAGTTTTCTGTAATGAAGGGATCTCCTTGGAAAGCCCTGCAGCCCCTGGAGCAAGCTGTGCAGGGGAACTGGCCGTGCACCTTTCCTGGGCCAAACACCGAGCGGTGCTTTCTAATGATTTTTTTATTTTGGCTTCTCAGAGGAGTTTAAGGACAGTGAAGTCATGCTGGGAGGTGGAAGATGAGCTCACCATTAGCTCCAGAGACCCTTTCTTGACCTCCTTCACTCCTAGTTGTGCTGCTGGTCACTCAGATCAGTACAAACCCCACAAGCATCAAGGGCATGTTTTTAACTGCATTGAGGAGCCTGAAAGGAGCATAAGGTTTTCCACAGTGCCTAAATCACCCAGATCCAGGGATTTCTATAACTGCCAAGAGGCTCCAATTATTACTTCCTGAAATCCTGAGCGTAACCCTGCAACTTGCCCCAGTGGGCTCTGACTGCTCTGCCCCTCACCAGCACTGTGGATTTTTGGGATGTCTCCGCTTTGAAGGAGGGGATGAGACACTGCTCACGTCCTCTCATTTTGTCACTGGAAATCATTACTGTTGGATAAGGATCTGAGTTTACAGGAGGGCTGTGCTGATGTCTGGGACCTGTTTTGCAGCTGGGCCCTGTCCTGGGACCTTCCCAGGCCAGGAGCTGAGGTTTTGGTGGATTCAGGTCCAGGTTGCTCCGGGCTGTCTTTGCCGGGAGTTCTTCCTCCGCCAGCCCCTCGAGTTGTCCCCTCTGGGCTCTCCAGGGGCTGCTCAGAGGGCAAACTCTCCAGGCTCTGATGCAGTGTGAACACCTGGGAGCCTCCAGCTGCACCTTCCTTCCCCATGGCACTCCCTGGCTCCTCCATGCAAGGCAAATCCACAGCACGGGGTCTTATCTGGGAAGAGCCACATGCGGGAGCATCCCTGGGATCGGTGCCAGCTCCCCTGGCATCGGTGCCAGCTCCCCACAGCTCCTGCCCTGGGCCAAACCCACCCCTGGCCCCACTGCTGGGGCACCTGGGAATGGACAGGGGAACTTTCCCTGTCCCTCCTCCCTCTCTTGCGTGGGAGCCCCATGTTGGGAGGGGAGGAGAGGCCCCGTGTGTCCATACACAGCCCCCGTTCCGCCTCCAGGACTCAGGGCAGGAAGCCAAAATCAAATCTTCCTTTTTTTCCCCCCCCTTCTTTTTTTTTTTTCCCAGAGTGTATCACTGGCTATTGTCCTTATCAAACAAAGCCCTTTCATCAGAGGTTCTTTAACACACTTTATTTCTCTTTTATTTTGCTTTGAAATAAGCTGGGCAACAATTAATTTCAGAGAGAGAGAGAGAGAAAGAGAATTCAACAAGGATCTATTACTACTCTCGGCTTCTATTGCTGTAATGAAAATCTATTTCCTTTCCCTTTTGTGTCCCATATAATTTAATGCCCATTTTATTAATGGTCTGAAATAATTACGGAACCTTTTGTGATTCTCAAGTATGTTTCATTTAATTGTGCAATAAACGCCTAATCTCTCCCTCCATCTGAAGCTATTATGGCATTAAAATTAACAATTATGCAGCAATGCGCCCGGGTCCATAGAAATCACTCCAGATAACTAGACATATATAAATCATTCATGAGAACAATTTCTGAAAAGAGACGAAGGGAGAGAAGAAAAAAAAATTGTGTTGAGAATGACATTGGGAAGCCAAGGGCCTGGTCTCTAAGAAGATAGCAACACCTTAAAAAAATCTTTTTTTTCTTCTTTTTTGCCCCCCCCCCTTTTTTGTTATTATTATTTTACTAATTGTGTTCAGTGGCACAGTTATCCCCCCCTCCATTAGCCTGACAGATATTTTCAGAATTAATTAACTGTTAGCTCAGAGGATAAATTGTTCATTATCAATTTTTTTCCCCTTCCTTCTTTCTTTCTTTCCTTTTATAGTTGTTTTTTTTTTTTCCCTTTTTTCCCCTCTCTCTTTCAGGCCAGCAATTACACTCTCCGCCTTTCACTGGCAGGTCCTGTTCTGTAGGAGGTAATCCAAATGGGGAAAGTGCTTTTTCTTTCAACCCTATTCACTTCTCCTCTTCTTCCTTTTGTGGGATTTAATAAGCAGGGCTGATAGGAGCGCTGTGGACAGGGAGGTTAAGTTTGTTGTCTCAGCACTTTGCCGGGGAGGAAGGCTCAAGCACCCGGCCCTGCTCCAGCCCTGCTCCCTGCTCCTCACACTGCTCCTCAGCTGGGATTCCTTTGACCGGGATTAGAGCAGGGGGCTGATCTTGGCCACCCGAGGAATGAGGGCTGGGGTGTCTCCATGGGGAGAGATCCCTGCTGTGTCCACCTTGAGCACGGAATCATGGGATCGTTAAGGTTGGAGGAGCCCTCCAAGGTCATGGAGCCCACCCGTTAACCCACAGAGTCACAGAACATCTGAGCTGGGAGGGACCCACCAGGACCATCCAGCCCAACCCTCAGCCCTGCACAGGAACATCCCCAACAGTCCCACCCTGTGCCCCAGAGGATCATCCAAACCCTCCTGGAGCTCTGGCAGCCTTGGGGCTGTGCCCACTGCCCTGGGGAGCCTGGGCAGTGCCCAACCAGCCTCTGGGGGAAGAACCTTTGCCTGAGATCCAACCTGAGCCTGCCCTGACACAGCTCCAGCCATTCCCTGGCTGCTGTCCCTGGTCACAAAGAGGATTGGATTGGAAGGGACCTCAAGGGATCTTGTTCCAACCCCCCTGCCATGGGCAGGGACACCCTCCACTAGAGCAGGGGCTGCTCCAAGCCCTGTCCAACCTGGCCTGGAACAATTCCAAGGATGGGTCAGGAGGGCTGGACTCAACATCTCTTCTCCATTTCTAATAATGCACATTCCTAAGGGAATCATCTACCAAAACAACTACTGAAGGTACAATTTGGTCCCCTCTGGTCCCTAGAATGCAACTGTGATGGTTCCACCAGCAGGGTAGGAGGGATCACCCGGATATCCCGTTTCATGTGGGATTGCTGGAGGATGTGATGGCATCAGGAGTTGACACTAACATTGCTGTGACAGTTATTTGAGAGATGGTGACAGGGACCTGCAGTTTGTCGGGGGTGGCAGCCAGGGGTGACCTGCTGTCTGTACGTGGAGATGCTGCTGATGGGACAAGAGGGCACGGCCTGAAGTTTCACCTTTGTCCTTGTGGGTCCCTTCCAACTCCGCATGTTCCATGTTCCATGATTCTATGATTTTATGACTGAGGACACAGCAATTAAAAGTCTTCTCCCCACCTGTTTTTCTCCCCAGAAGAGGCTATAAAACGAGTTCTCTCTGAAGTGGATCTGCAGCAGATCCAGAAAAAGGTTGATTACATCTATTTGTTTTTCCCTCTTATTGCATTGTCTGTTGTGGAAATATAACCACTGGGGGCTTGAAAATGTTGGATGCTGCCCCATGCCTTGGGAAACACGGGTCATGACTTCAGGGTGGCACATTCATGGTTAGAGCTGATATCCAGATACAGGTCTGAGTAATGACTGCAATTAATCACTTGGAATAATAGTAGCATGTTAGAAATGAGAGACACCTTTTAGAAGAAAATATTTAATCAGTGGGATTGAGAGAGAAACAGCCTCTATCCAGCTCTACAATGAGCAAAGTTCAAAAGATGATTCATTACACTAAAATCTCAAATTTAGACAGTGACTGCCTCTTGTCAGGCCAATGGAGGGAGTCACACATCATATTTGATATCTTTTCTAGGTACAGGATCCCTTTTCTGATCAGGTAAAAAAGCCCAACCCTACTGGCAGATGATGGTTGGGACCTATTTGGGGGCAGCATCATGAATTTATCTTTTAGGAACAACTGGTTTTGACTCTCACTGTTTCAGGCTCTCGGGTTTAGATCTGGAAAACTTTGGCAAGTGAAAGCATGAGGGGACTGATTGCAAAATAAAGCTGGAACTGAGTGATTGGGATCCAAACGGTTCTATTGTTATTCAGGAAAGCTGTATCTGCACTGCTGCTGTGTTGCCCTTCACTGAAAATCTGGTTCTCCTCAAAACTCAGAGGCAGGATGGTGCAGGGTGTTTGAAGACACCTGTAGACTTTACCTAAAAATGGAGTTATTGAAGTGTAATGCCTTTTACTCCTCAGGGTCATGAATTCCCAGGTCAGTGCACCCCAAATTTGACATCTACAGCTGCTCAAGAGAACACCTTCATGGGCTCCCCCAGGTATTGACCACGCTGGTGATGGGGTACCTACCCCGTGGGGCCACCCAGCTGAACCCCATCCTGGCTGGGGAATTTGGTGGTGGGAGGGGTTGTCTTGGCTCAACCCAAGGGGGGCACTTCCCACCTGCCTGAGCAGCACGATGGGAGCAGCTTGCAGTGGCATTCCATTGGTGTTGGACTCGACGGTCCTTGGGCATCCCTTCCAGGGCAGATATTCCAGGGTTCTGTGATTCTTCCATGGCAGGTTTTTGCCATTGGCTGGAAGGATTTGGGAAGTGTGACAGGCACGGCTGGCAAAGGCTGAGCACCAAGGCAGCCCCCCAGGTTACACCTCATTCTCCTGCATCAGCGTCAGGTGTGTTCATGTGAGTGCAGGAGACAGAGATTAAAATGTGTCCTTCCAATGAAGACGTTATTTCCACCTCATTTAGATGTTCCTGCTCTTAATGTATTTCATCGTTTCACCTCATTTTATCAAAGTGTTTTAAAAAGCTCTTCTATTTCTCCCTGGTGAGGACAATTAAGATAGAACTGGAATAATCTGCGTGTTTCCAAACTTTGCTGCCTGTCTGGAATTAAATCACAGCTGCAACCAGGAGAGGCAAGAGAGGAGCGGGAGCTGTGTGCTCCCAGCAAAGAAATGCTGTCCCTGAGCACCACCAGGCAGCAATTCCAGCAAACAGCTCGTATTTGGCCTTCAGTAGGTGACCAAAGTCCAAACTACCTGGGAGAGGTGTTGGCAGTCTGCGTTGTTCCCTCACTGTTTATTCCCTGTGCTGATTTTTTCCAGGCCACATTCGCTGGAGCTTGTTATGGAAATGCTCTTGGTGGCATAGAAATCAAATCCCTGTCCATGCTGGAAACACCAATGAAGACTAAATCTCAGCCTTGTGGCAGAAACAGGATTCCCTGTGTGTCCTCCAGTTGCCTTCAGGAAAAAACACCCCCCGTTTCTGCCCCAGGCAGGGTTTTATCCACCCCTAGGACGGTGCTGTCGCTGGTGTGTCACTGGTGGAGGGGACAATTTCTCCTGTTGGATCACACAAACATTGTGGGACTCGTGTTTGAGATGTAAAGCAGAGGAGGGGACCACTGATCCCCCAGGACTGGCCACCCTGCCAGCCCTGGTGACGGTGTCCAAGAAGCTCAGAAGTGGAGGATGAAGTCACTTATTTCCTGCTGGATGGCAGCTCCCACCTTGGATTTGTGACGTGGAGAGGAACATCAGTTTGGCTCAAAACTCCAGAGTTCCATCCCACAGTTTTGGACAGAGACTCCATAAAGCATCACAGCAGGAGGGTCATCAAGCAGAGCTCCTGGGAGTTCCTAAAATTACCTTGGCTTTTAAGGCAACGTTCCTACCTCAAAACCCACAGCTGCAGGAGATGTATTTCCTTATAATAAGAAGAAGCTGTGGATGCTCCAACCTTGAAATTGTTCAAGGCCAAATTGGATGGGACTTGGAGCAAACTGGTCCAGTTGAAGATGTCCCTGCCCATGGCAGGGGAGTGGAACATGTTTAATATGATATTTAAGGTCCTTTCCAATCCAAATCATTTGATGCTTCTGTTCTATGATTCTCATGCTGTTGGAACTGGGGAGATGCACACTGGAGCAGTGCAATGCATTGATGTTGCTCAACGTGGAGATGGTCAAAAATATCCAATTTTCCTACTCATGTGGACATAAGAGATGACCCCCCTGTTCCTCAGCATGTCCTGCTGTGCAGATGTGCTGTCTGCAGCCAGTCAGAGCATTGCCTTCGCAAAGCCCATTTCATTTAATGACTGTTTTCATATCACTGCCTGGTATTTATTTACTTCATGGAGCACGTTGGAGGTCGTAATGAAAAACGACCCAAGCTCACCACAGAGACTGCCCCACACTTAAGACGATTAAGATAAAGTCCCACATAAGTGGCCCTAATAAAAGGAATTTATCACAAGACATGGAGAGGAAGGTATCTTTATTCACGAGGTGAATAGCACTAAGGGTTGTCAGCGCAGATTTTCACTTCGGGAAATTATCATTCATTCTCCAAATTACTGACTGCACAAAAATTACTAAATGGTGGCGTTATCACTCCCTCTCAGCACGAGGATGTCTTTGTTGTACGTCCGATTACAAATGGCTCGCCCCGTGATTATCGTCAATAAATCACAGGTAAGCACAGCACATGCCAGGAGGGGGCTTGGCTTAGAGGCTCCTGGAGCTGCCGTGGAAGGAGAGACAAAAGCAGCCCCAGCCTAGAGCTCTGCTCCTTGGGGTGGGTGATAACTCACCCGTGCACAGGGACGGCCGTGGCCTCGCCTGCTCACGCTGAGGATTCGCAGACACTGGCAGTGCATTTCCTTCCCTCTCCATAAACCCCTGCAAGGCACATACCTGGGGGAGGGCCTTTTTTTTTTCCCTTCTGCTTCCTGCCAAAGGGAACGAGGGCACAGCAGGTACCAAGTGGCAGCCCAGGATAACGGGTGAGGAGGGTTAAGTGAGGCTTCTGCAGCCCTGCAGCAACTTTGCTGAGCGTGATGCCCCCGTAACTCAAAGCTATGAGGACATTTCTGGGGGTCAGACTTACCTGCAAGGAGCCTTTGGGCTCTTCCTCCTTCCAAGATGTCTCAGTGGTCCTTGTCTGGACTTAAGACACATCTGCCTGTTTCTTCTGAAGACAATGTGAATTTTTTATTGTGGAAAGGCATCCCTGCATCCCCAGATCTGTCAGTAATAGAGGCAGAGGTGGAACCCTGCAAGATGGAAGGGTTTGATCTGCATCCCGGTATCCAAATATGCTTCAGGTGAGCTACAAGGAAGCATCACAACTTGGAGAAGAAGATCTGTTTATTTTTCTCCTGTTGAGACCACAGAAGGATTTTTGTCTTAGTGACACCCTGCAAAGGGCAGCTTGTTTTATTCAAGAAGAAAACCATGGATATTTTCACTGATAAAATAATGAGATCTTTCCGTGCATCCTGAAATAAATTTGGACAGTGGACAGGACTTCAGATTCGTCCCAGGAAAAGCAGGATGTGTGGCCCCTGTAATGGTGCTCCATTGCTCCTGCCCCATGCAAACCCCTTCATCGTTACTGTGAGTGAAGAAAGCCCCAAAGTCCTCAGTGGTTAAGGACGAGATCCTTCGCTCACCTCCTGTGTCAGGAGAGATTCTTGAACTTGGAAGACTTGATTCAATCCCAGAACTTGAAGCTGACCTATATCACAGCTCATCCTTGCTCCACACTTGACACACTCTATGACGTTGTGTCCTCTTGTGAGGAGAAGAATCTGGAAAGGTGGGCAGAAGCTTTTGCAGGCAGGCTGTGTCAGAGAATAGGAAGGACTGCAGGAGGAGCTGAGGTGATCCTCAAGCAGCTGGTGACGTGCTGTGCAGCTGTTTCTGGGGGCAGATGTTCATCCTGACGAGCAGTGTTTGCTGTCACTGATGCAAAGCCCATTTCAGCTGTGAAATCTCTGAAGAATTCCTCCAGCAGCACCACCGTGAGGGTTTCCCCCCCATCAGCTCTGTTTTACTCCTCCTTTCTCAGGGTGGTGAGGAAAAGCAGGGGCTGTTGGTGAAGGCTCTGGATGCTCCAGGGTGGGGTGAGGGCCAGGGCAGGAGCAGACAGAGCTCCCGTGGAGTGAAAGGGCCGGAGCAGAGCTTTAGATCCCTATCACAGCTCGTGGCTCCGGCGATTACAGTGCATTAAGGCTCTGTCGGTGTTGACAAACACTGCCCCAATTAGGAATTAGCTTGGCATGGCATCTGATAGCGCTGACCTGCTAAATGGACTGCCCTGCCCTCCCCCTCGCTCACTGAGGCAGCAGGCAGGAAACAAACCCCTTCCCACCATCCCTTCTCCTCCTTTTTCCCCTTAATTGATGCATCTCTGTTGACAACCTGAGGCCTGCTGCATGAATATTAATGCCAGTCATTGTGCTGCCCCACCACACCCAGCCCAGCAGCCCTGGGACCACCGGGGACATCCCAGCCATGATGTTTGCTTTCAAGATCCACAGAATCACAGGGTTTTTGGGTTGAAAGGGACCTTAAAGACCATCTTGTTCCAACCCTCCTGCCGTAGGCAGAGACACCTTCCACTGGAGCAGATCCTTGTGTTACTGGAGACTTGTCAATCAAACAGCAAAGAAAGTGTCTTTATTTCTGGAATTCACTGTCCAACTGAAGTTCCAGACCTCCAAGACCTTCCAAACCCATCTCAGTGCCATCAGGGGATAAAAATGCACTGGTCACCAACACAGCTGCAACCAGGACAACGAGGGGAGCAGATATTATCACACCTAAACTCCTCCAGGGGACATTCAGGAGACGTACCAACAGTCCTGGCAGATTTGGGTCAGAGAAAGGCTGGGAACTGGAGATGTCCTCTGCAAGGCTCTCTGGCTTTGGAGTGAGGGACAGCAGCTGGAAGACAGCAAACAGGGGCTGAATACAATTGATTTGCTGCCGATAGAAGCAGATATCTGAAGGGAACAGAAGTGCAGAAGGACAGGGGGCTGGTCAGGGTCACAGCAGGTGACACAAGCTGGTTTGTGCAGAGATGGATGAAGCACCTGCTTAGGCAGGAGACTGGAGAGCTGGGATGCCTGTTGTGTGTAAAACCATGGAGGAATTGCAGGACAGTCTCTGCTCTGCTTTGGGCCATGGCTGGTGCACAGGATCCCCAGAGGAAACGTCACCACTGCTCCAGCTCATGTGACATGGACCAAGGGAGCAGCTTCCCTGCTGCTCCAGACAGATTGACCAGAGCTCTCTCCTGAGTGATCCCAGGTCAGACACAGCTTCCAGGGATCCCTGTGCTAGCATGGGACTCCCACCAGGCGTTCCCAACACACCACCAATATTTTGTTTTGTGCTTTCCAAGCTCCTTGTCTGCCATAACTGTCTCTGTGAGTCTCCTCCTGAAGTCCATCTACATGAAATGGCAAGGAAAAGGCAGCAAGGAAGTATCCAAGGGCTTATCCAGTCCTAAGATGGGCTCCATTCAGAAGGGATTCATCCCATGTAACTCATTTAACCTAGATGCCTGCCTAATTTAGGCAGATGAATTCTGTTCCCAGGCTGATTTTCATGATCACTACCTTGAGAAAAGCTCTTGCGATTAAAGGAAGCATCATCTTTAATTATTTCCAAAAATCACAGAATCCCAGGATATCCTGAGCTGGGAGGGACCCACAAGGACCATCCAGCCCAACCCTCAGCCCTGCACAGGAACATCCCCAGAGTCACCCCCTGTGCCCCAGAGGATCATCCAAACCCTCCTGGAGCTCTGGCAGCCTTGGGGCTGTGCCCACTGCCCTGGGGAGCCTGGGCAGTGCCCAACCAGCCTCTGGGGGAAGAACCTTTGCCTGAGATCCAACCTGACCCTGCCCTGACACAGCTCCAGCCCTTCCCTGGGTGCTGTCCCTGGTCCCACAGAGCAGAGCTCAGGGCCTCACTGAGTCCCCAGGGCACAGGGAGTGATCCCAGTTCCTCCAGGCAGACATGGCAGTTTATGGCCATAGGACATACGGACATAAAGTGCTTTTCCAAGTCCTCTCTTGGAGAAAGATGTGCCAGGAAGAAAACATCTGCTGTGTCTTCACAGGAGAGGAGTGAGCTGGGCTGTGCCCGCACAGGGACTCCCACCTTTGGTGGCTGAGTTGGTTTTGGAGTTAAGCTTTGCTTGGTGCCCCTGTTGTATAAACAAGGCCCTGTCCCAGCCCTGGCTGTTCTGGCAGTGGGGTCACACTGATGCTGATGAACAACAGCCCCAAAGCAGGTGTTCCATCCGTGCCTCCCTCCCCTTTGGAGCGGAGCAGGAGGGTTTTCCACTCCTTTATTGCTCTCACGTGTTCCCATTGGAGTGGGGAGAGGTGGGGGAGCCCTGGTTGGGTTCCCTTTTCCAGCAGTGGAATTGATAAGGTTCATCTGCATACAAAAGGCTGAATGGAGAGGCAGGAGGGTGAGCGGGGTCGTACACCCAGATGGATTTTTTAATTCCGGGGGAAAATAACACCACGCTCTCAAGTGATAACTGAGCCTTTCTTCCCAACTCGGACCAAAATATGATTTTTCATCTGCGCATTGGAGGAGAGAAAAATTATACGGAATTTCATTCTGCAGAATAATAAAGCTGCATGCTGAATAAAGCTCCCATAAGCCAGTGTAATTACTGAAGGGCAGGAAATACACTTTCAGTTTATATCTAATCACAATGCCATATTGTGTGCTGTGAAAAGGCCTTCTGGAGGCCGGAGTGTTGCTGGAATGTGAGCAGACCCTGAAGACTTCCTTCTTGGCAGGACTTTTCTGGCTGTGAAAAAAGAGGAGACAACTAGCTGGAGCCACTTAAGAGACCAAAACAACATTGCTTGAGAAGGACTCCCAAGGCCTTTATTTTGGGATTCAGACTCGACCCCGGCAGCCCTTTGACCTCAGTGCTCTGGCCCAGGGACTCCCCTGGCAGGGCCAAAGGAGCACATGGGTGGTTTGGGGTTGGATCCTGCTCCAGCCTGGCTGAACTCAGCCTGTGGACCATGTCCTCCTTCCTCTGTTCCCCTCGTGGCTGATTGCAGGCACAGAACACTCTGCAACACCCTCAAACTGCCAGAGACTGTCACAGGGCTGCTCAGGGGAAAGTTCTGCTCAGGAAATTGGTTAAAACAAGATGAACCCAGAGTAGGAAATGCCTAATAAGGTTTTGGACAGGCTTGGGAGGTCCCAGAAGGGATGTGTTCATGGAGGGGAAAAGCAATGCAACAGGGCAGTGAGGGGAAAGACTTCTCTGTGCAGTGAGAACTACTACAGAGGATGAAACCCCCCCTCAGCACAGCTTGAAACATTGCTGCTGGGCATGAAATAGAGACTATAAACCTGCTCCCAGTGTGCTGCTTCATTCCAAGGTCCTTACACTAAATCCCCGAAGGGACAGGCAGCTGCAGAGGGGGTGAAGTGCTGCAGGATGGGAGGTCCCCAGAGAAGGGGACACCCATCCAGGCCAGGGGGAAGGGGACAGCCCGTGGCTGGGATGTGTGTGCACAAACACATGGGAAAAAGCTTTGCTGCAGCCTGAAAAAAGTCCTCCACACACCCTCAACCCCAAGTTTTAACCTCACTGGAAACAGGAAAAAAAGCAATGCAGCTGTAAAAATGCCCTCCCGGGTACCACTGTCAGCCCCCCTGTTTTACAGCCAGATTCATTTGTTTGAAGTGGAGGAACATAGAGAGGAGAGGGGAAAGTTGGCAGAGGGAAAGCAGCTTTCCTGGCTGGAGGGGCCAGCTCCCACCTCGACCACAACCTCTGGAAAACACTGATGGAATATTGTCTGTCTCCCTGGTGCTGAGGAAAGCTCCATGACTTAGGAGGGGTTTCTAGTACTCCTGCCTCACGAGGTCGGTCTTGTATCCCTGTTTTAGGGGTTGCTGTTGGCTCCAGGCTGTCTCCCAAAGGTTATCACAGGCTCAGAAGACCAAGGCTCTCAGCTGGGATGCTGCACATGGAGGTGCATCTCCCTGTTGGATACAGGCAAAGTGGGTTACATTCCACAGTTTCCCTGCTTTGACACTACAAACACATTTACAATTTCCCAAACATGCTGTTCATGCTCTTTTCATTTGCTCAGGCACCAACAGTGTCTTTTAGCCTTTCCATTTGCCTCTAAGAAGAAACGTTCACATTTTTTCTCAGACAGCTCAACAAATTATTTGTTAGATAAACCAAGAGCAGTCTAGATCCTTCCTCCACAGCACCTCTCTGTTCCCCTGCCTGTTCTTCCCCGAGGGCTGGACAACCTTTTCCTTAGGGAGAACTACCCAGGTGAAGTGTTGCCCACGACACCACTGCAGTGTCACTGGTCTGAACTGGGAATGCTCCACCCAAAAGAGTCTCAGCCCCTTGCTTTTCCAGAGTACAACTCGCTGGTGGCTCATAGACATCCTCTGGGTAACTAATACACTCACATCTCTCTGCTCCTCTCTCGTTTCCAACTGATGAGCTCCCAGTTTAGAGCAGAATTTCTTGTTAATCCCCAAGTGCATGACCTTGCATTTAGTAGTCTTAAATTTCATCCCATTTCCTTTACTCTCGTCTCCAAGATTATGCAGTTCTCCATGTATGGTATTGTGATCCTCCTTTACTTTGCTGACGGCTCCTAAATTTATGAGGACTAGAAAATTGACAGGAAACTTAAGGCCAAGCCTGGCAGCCAGTGCACCTTGGATGGGGAGGGTGGATGGGGGTGAAATCCTGCAGCTCCCTGGGGGTGCAGGGGACAGCAGTGACCCAGCCAGCGGCTTCCTGATGCAGAAATCATGCACTTCATAAAAATCCCTTGGTGTGGGATCTGTCAGAGAGGGAAAACTTTCTCTGTTCAGTCAAACCTGTCTGTTTGCCCTTCAGCTGTAACACGGTCGAGTTGGTGGTTGAACATCAGTGGCCTGGCAACATGCCTGGGAGCTGAGGTGGGAGGTTGGCAGGGGTGGCCAGGCAGCACCTCTGGTCCATCCAGACAGGGCAGACTGAGTGGCAGAAGCCTGCCATGATTTCCCATCCCTGGTGCAAAGGAACAGGTCCCTGCCAAAATGATGGATCCTCTGCTTGGGAGGTGACTGTGCTGCCTCTGCTGCTCCAGCAGCCCTGAGGCTACACCGAGTTCCCTGTGCCACAGGTGCCCTCATCTACCAAAAGTACGGCTTGGCATCTAATGCACTGATTTACAAAGTCACCCAGAATGTTCTGGATGCCCTCACTCACATCTAAAGCTGAAAGAAGGGAGTAAGGGCTGGAATCCAGGAAGGTGTCAGAGATCACAGAGTATCCTGAGTGGGAAGGGACCCACAAGGATCATCAAGTCCAACTCTAAAGTGAATAGCCCATAAAGGGATTGAACCCACAATCTTGGTGTTATTAACTATTATCAGGTGGTGAAGGGACTTGAACACAAGTCCTATGAGGAGAGGCTGAGGGAGCTGGGGGGGCTCAACCTGGAGAAGAGGGGGCTCAGGGGAGACCTCCTCACTCTCTACAACTCCCTGACAGGAGGGGGAAGCCAGGTGGGGGTCGGGCTCTTCTCCCAGGAACCAGCAGTAGGACAAGAGGGCTCAGGGTCTTCATCTGTGCCAGGGGAGGTTTAGGTTGGATATTAGGAAGAAATTTTTCACAGAGACACGGATCAGCCATTGGAATGGGCTGCCCAGGGAGGGGGTGGAGTCACCATCCCTGGAGGTGTTGAAGGTGAGACTGGATGTGGCATCAGTGCCATGGGCTGGGAACCACAGCGGGGTTGGATCAAGGGTTGGACTTGATGATCTCTTTTCCAACCAGGTTGATTCTGTGATTCTGTGATTCTCTGATTCTATGATTCTGTGATTCTGTGATTCTGTGATTCTCTGATTCTATGATTCTGTGATTCTGTGATTCTGTGATTCTCTGATTCTCTGATTCTATGATTCTGTGATTCTATGATTTTATGATCAGTTGGCTTTAACCAACAGAGCTGATCTCAGGGCCATGCTGGTGGGACCTGACTGCATGGACTTGTGTGTCTCTACCCCACCTCCCAACCACTTGGCTGCTGAAAGCTGGGCTTTATTTCCTTCTCTGCGTGCACTCAAAAGCCTTGAGCACCAGCAGCTCTGAAAGAGCAGCTGCTGAACACAGAGAGGCATCTTCTGGCTCACAAGCACGGGCACATTTCGGGGTAAATGAGAACTCCGTGGGACGCTTCTCTCCAAACTCCTGGGGAGACCTTCTGGCCTAAGGAATCCCACGGCTGCATCCCCTCAGAGACCCCAATTCCCTCTGCCAAATCCCCTATCTGCACGGACTTAGCTCCTGACCTCCCTCCATTTCCGAGGGACTGCAACTGTTTGGCACTAAGCAGGGAGCCGAGGGGATTCAGCCCTCCCAATCAGCACAGCTAAAGCATGAAATGAGGACACGGGCCAGCAGCGCGAGCAGGGGGGACCGGAAAATAAAATAAAAAATAAAATCAAATAAATAAAAAAAAGAAACGGGAAAGAAAGCAGAGCCTTTGCATTATCCCGTGTGCTCTGTCCGGGCCGCCAAGGCTCTATTTTTACCCACCTTCCCATCTCCCCTCGGCACAGTCCCCTCCTCCTCCGCCCGCGCTGCCAAAGTTCTTGAATCAGCAGATTCTGAGCTCGGCAGCGGCAAAGAGCTATTGAGGGCCGGGCTCTGATAGCATTACAACCATCCATGGAGCCATTTTCTGTGGCGAATCGCTGAGTTCTACCTGGTTATCTCCTGCCTTGCACATCACTTCCGAATGACATGCTCTCAGTCTGGGCAAAAAATGAGAGGTTTTTTTTTAAGAGCTGGGATTTCAATAATATGTGACGAAAGGATGAGATTACTTTCTGAGGTGGGAGAAGGCGAGAGAGGGGGAGAGAGGGAGAAGAGATGAAGAGCAAGTTCTTGGTCCTTTGTGGAGTTTCACAGCAAGGCTCCTCTCTTGGTGGTACAGTGGCCCAGTCGCCCTTCTTTGGGTGGATTCTTACCCTTTCCCCAGGTGAGGGGGGCTGGGAGAAGCCCAGGTATCCAAGAGGTCAAGAGGTGTCTGTGCAATGCATTAGATGCTCTGGCTAACAAAGGAACTGCCTGGCTGCAAATGGCACTGGAAGCAGAAGCTGCACTGAAGGGTGGCTGAGCTGTAGCTGCAATTCCAATGTGAAGAAGTCACAACACGTCCAAGGCTCACCCGGTGGCTTTATTTCCAAGTGTCCAAATTAGCCAGAAGTCAGTTGGAAATGGAGTTGAGGGTGTGTGAACATCAGTGAGAGGCTCTCAGGCAGAGGGGTGGGTGCGTGGCCTGTGTGTGTGCTGCTGGTGGAGCCAAGGAGAGACTGTTCTGGTGTCACACATCCCCTGTGCAGCAGAGTCAGGCTCATTCCGCAGTGATAATCCTTTTCCTGCCTTCAGATAATTCCTGTGCCTATATTCTCCAGCCTGAGTGCTTATCTGCTTCCCTTCCCATCGTTGCTGGGTGCATCACTGTGTTTATCTCCCCACAAGCAGTGCTGCCATCCCCCAGGTACAGAGAGACACTGAGAGCAGCAGGATGGGGAGGCTGCAGAGCTTCACCCTGGTCACACACAGGACTGGTTGTAGAGCAGAAATGACCCTGAGGTACAAACTTGTGTCTAAAACCTTTTTTCAACACTCAGGAGGAGAACAATGAACACCAAGACCACAAAAAAATCCAAAGGCAGGTTGTGTGGGTTTATCACGTCTCCAGATGCTCTTCTAGTGCCCGGGAAGTCAGCTGAGGCCCAGGACATCCTGTGGCCCTGTGGCTGAGCTTTAGGCAGGGCCAGGAATGCACTTGTAGGTGTAGGAGCCATTGTGGTGTCCAGCACTTGAGTAGGATTGAGGGGCTTCTCTGGGGACTGTTTGTTTGTGAGGGATGTGGCTGGGAGAGAGATGTAATTCCTGCCCAGCAGAGTTTGGAGAAGACCACTTTCCTGCCCAGGAGCACGTGATCAAGGAGAGTCTTCATGGCTGTGCCCACAGGCAGCAGCTTCCAGGGGTGAGAAGGTCCCCAGGGCTGCAGGAACCTTGTGCAGCTGCAGCAGCGTGGAGGGTGTCAGCACCAGGGCTAAACAGCTCTGAACTGTGTGGATAAACACCAACATTCTGCTGTCTGAGGAGAAGGAAACAGGGCTGTAATTCCTCCTGAAAGGTTCAAAGCTCCATCCCAAACCTGTCCCCAGGGGAAGCTGTGCAGGCTCGGTCTCCCCTGCGGTGCCCGCCCGGACCTGCTCTGTGCTCTCCCATTCATCTCCCAGGCACAGGGAGAGCAAAGGGAGCAGGGCACGGGAATTCTCCCACCCCTGGTGTGATCCCGGCACAGGAATTCTCCCACCCCTGGTGTGATCCCAGCTTGAAGCAGAGCACAGGAATTCTCCCACCTCCGGTGTGATCCCCGCTCGTCACACCCGCCGGGCCGGTGGTGTCAGGGCCGATCTGACAAAGTGCACCGGGTGAAATGTCCCTGCCTTCTGTCTTTAGATAAGGGTGCTATCACTGACTTGACATATTTTATGTATAACACACCCGATGCAAAAAGCATTCAAGCATCAGGCTTGTTTAAATGTATTTGATGGTATCTGCAAAAACCAGTTAAGGCTCCTGGGCTCGGGGCGGGCTGCTCTGTGTGGAGAATCACTGCAGGAGAGGCCAGCCTGGCTCGTCCCCCGTGCTCCAACCTGCCTGTGGCCCGGGCACAGGGCAGGGAGGAGGACAGGCCCCTCCATAAGGTTGTGGTGAAGGAGCTCAGCCTTCCACAGAGTGAGGAGCAGCGTGGAGAGCCCATCTACAAAGTCCCCTTCCAGCTCAGCTGTGAGGATTTATCAGTCAGCTCCAAATCTGTCTGAAACCACAGTATAGGAAAGATTTGAAGCCATTGGAGAGTGTCCAAAGGAGGCAACAAGGATGGGGAAGGGCCTTGATTTGGAGCCGTGTGAGGACACTGAGGGCACTTGGTGTGTTCAGCTGGAGCAGAGGAGACTGAGGGGAGACCTCCCTGCAGTTCCAATGCCTGGGCAGGGGCAGAGGAGGGGCAGGGACTGAGCTCTGCTCTGGGGGGACCAGGGACAGCAGCCAGGGAACGGCTGGAGCTGTGTCAGGGCAGGCTCAGGTTGGATCTCAGCAAAAGGTTCTTCCCCCAGAGGCTGGTTGGGCACTGCCCAGGCTCCCCAGGGCAGTGGGCACAGCCCCAAGGCTGCCAGAGCTCCAGGAGGGTTTGGATGATCCTCTGGGGCACAGGGGGGGACTCTGGGGGATGTTCCTGTGCAGGATGGATGGTCACATTCTGTGACTCTGTGATTCTCTGAAAGTCCTACCAGGACCTGAGCTGCCCCCGTGTCTCTTTGCCAGCACCAGCAGCACAGGAGTTGTCCCACGACTTGTTTTCACCATCACACCCCTCTGCTCTCAGTGGAGAACAACCCTGACTATGGTATTTTCATGTTTTATGGGGTCCTTGCCTGGGTTTCACCTCATTTTCCCCTACCTGGCAAGAAAGTGATAGTTCAGATGAACAATTCCTAGAAAATTGAAATGCCCTCACTTTTTTTTTCAGAGAGTTTTGGTTTTGAACTGAATTTTACAAGAACACCTGAGAAGCAGATAGAGGCAAATCACTCCTACAGCTTTCTTTCTATTTACAAGATAGTTCTTTATCTTGAATTTATGATCCTTGATCCAAGCTCCTGGGCTGGCTGTAAGGAAACAGACACTTTTGGTATGGAAAGAAAATATAATACACCTTTATTTTTAAATCTGCAGAGATTTTCCGGGTTAGGGTTGGTATCTCTGGGGAGAAGGGAGAAACAAAGACACATTTCTCTGTCTGTTGCTTCTCATCAGTCCCATCTCTGCTCATCAAACAGATGAGGTGGAGTTTGCACAGAAAACCAGGGGATTTCCTGCTGGTTCCTGCCCTTGTAGAGGTTCATATGTTGTCATTAATGACAAGATCAGGCAACGACCAAATGACTTTGCTGCTCATTTGCTTGGAAGGACGGTGCTGCTTTTCCCAGTGAGAAGGGGAAAACAGGCCCTCTGCTGCTTCTGAAGGGGTAAAATCCCAAATACAGAAGATCTAATATTCTTCCCCTGTTTATTTTTAAGGCCCAACTATCACTTGTGGGATGTTTGGGGGTACTGGTGCTCTGTTGGAACAGCTTGGGACACCTGGAGAGAGCAGGGGATGGTGATGGGACAAGGACACAGCTTCAGGACAGGGCCAGCCCCGTGTCCTTGGACAGGGGGAAAAGGAGGGAAAAACTCATCTCCTCTGCCATTTTTGTCATCCCTGGGAGGCAGGGGTGAGCCTTTGGGCAGCAGAGCTTGTGGGAGTTCAGGGGTTCCTGATGGCCCTGTCCATCTCTTGTCCCCCTGTCATGGAGGAAACAAATTCCTGACCTCTCCCAGATGCTTTCGCTGGGAGAGGATAAACCCTCGATTTTGGGTTAGTTTAAAACAGGACCAAGAAGTTCAAAGCCAGAAAAGCTCACATGCAGCCTGGCTACCACCTGTGGAGAAACCCTGCTGTCCCTCCTCGAGGCTGCTCCCAACTGCGCTGGGAACTGCAGGAAAGCACTTCCCTTATCCTGGACCCCTGCTTCTCCATCTGCAAAACGAGGCTTCAATTTGGAAAACAAAAAAAAAAGCCACACTTTAAAAAATAAATCCATGGATGGGAGCTACCTACAAAAAATCCCAATTAGTTTTCTAAATTGCAGTTTAACAAGTGGATTGTTATTCCCTGTGGGAACCAGGAGGCAGCACTTTGAGAATTTGGGAGGGAAAATGCAACAATGCCATATTTTTGTGTGGGATTTTTCCTGTTTAAAATTGGTGCTTTCCCCCAGCAGCTTTAGTTGGGGTTTAGGAAGAGAGGAAGAGGAGGAGGAGGAGGAAGGGGGTGTGCTGTGTGTGAGGGTGTCTGGGGCTCGTGGCCAAGGATCCTTTTGTGAAGATCAGCAGTTCTCTGCTCTTTTATCCCAGGCAAAGATTACATTTAACTCCCAGGGGTCTTTGCTTCCTCAGATCCTTTTCAGACTGAGTCACTGTAGCACTGCAGATAGTTTTGGGTGTCCTTTCATTTTTTTTTTTTTTTGACAGTATTAAATATATACCCCAGTGAGCCATAAATCAGTGGTTTATCAGAGAATAAATCATATCTGTAATAAGGGACCACTTCTTTTTAATTGGACAGTGCATTAAATGAAACAGATATACTTCCTCAAAGAATACAAAAATGTGTCAGCTCGCCTTCTTTAATGAATTTTAATTTTAAACCACCTTTTCTTTGAGAGAAAAGCTATTTCCCCCCTCCTCCCTCCAGTAAAATGATATTCTAACTGGAGGATTTGCTGAGTTTTGTGGGTTATTGTACTCACACCACTTTATCTTTCATTCCTGTGGTATTGTAGGAGCCTTTCCTCCAGGTTCAAATTGGTTTGTGTGGAGAGGGATCTTTTAGCAGGTGGATATTTGTCTGTGTGGGGAGATGTCCATGTGTTTGCTGGTGGAGAAGGGGTTGGTCCAGGTTTTATTTGTGAGAGTGTTGCCACAGAGGAGACCCTGGAAGTGTCCCTTACATCTCCCTGAATCCTGGGGAAATCTCTGCACTAAGTTTTAAATCATTTGGGTCATGGGGAGTGACCCCAGGGAGTCAATTCCTTGGGAAGAGGAGGATTCATGTTATTTGTAGGCAAGTGTGGACCCTCTGACTGGGGAGTGAAAAAACACAACGAATTAAAGGCTCAGAGACAGCACAAGGGACAGAAAACTGTGGAACAGAGATGAGCAGCTCTGGTGGGAGGAAAGAGGAGAGAGCTGGGATTGCTCAGCCTGGAGAGGAGAAGCTTTGGGGTGACCTCATGGTGACCTTCCAGGACCTGAAGGAGCCTGAAAGAAAGATGGAGAGAGACTATTTCCAAGGGCCTGCAGTGACAGGACAAGGGGGATGGCTCTGAACTGAAAAAGAGTAGGTTCAGATGGGCTATTGGGAAGGAATTGTTCCCTAGGAGGGTGGGGAGGCCCTGGCACAGGTTGCCCAGAGAAGCTGTGGCTGCCCCTGGATCCCTGGAAGTGTCCAAGGCCAGGTTGGACGGGGCTTGGAGCAACCTGGGCTGGTGGAAGGTGTCCCTGCCCATGGCAGGGGGTGGAATGAGATGGGCTTTGAGATGTCTTCCAACCCAAACCATTCTATAATTCTGTGTACTCTCTTGCTCTTTCTCATTCAGATCACAAGCTCTTTAAGACAATAACAACTGACCAAGAGCAGGAATTCTGGTCCTTTGAGGAAATCCTGACATTTTTGATGTTTCCTTTTCGGGAGAGCTTTGTCCCAGAGCAGGATGAGCTGGAAAAAGCCTGTCCTGGAGGGCTGTGCTTTGCAGAGGGTTTTTGTGTCCCCTGGGGTTGGGCATCACATCTGAACAAGCCCCCTGGGAGCATTTGCAGCCGATGGAAGACCTTGTGGAAGTGGTGGCTTCTGCAGGAGAGCTGTGCCAGGGCTGCTGTTCGTGTGCTGTTCCCTCCATGGGGCCAGGGCTGTGGGACCTCCCACCCCACACTGCTCAGGGGCAGGTAGGGGTGAAGTCCTGATGCCTAAAAGGCGGTTGCAAGCGTGGTGAGGAGGTTGGTGAGCAGGGAGGAGTCACAAAGTACAAAGGGCAGGTCTTCCGTATGGTGGAAAAGACAAGATCAGGTGGCTTCCACAAAATAAACAAAAAAACCCCTCCCAAACAAACAAAAAACTCCCCAAACAAATCAAGCAACCAAAAAAAACCCAAACCCCAAACCAAATTAAAAACCCTGTAAGTTTTTTTCAGTAATCAACCTTTTCATCAAAAAAATGGCCCTGATATCCACCCCAGGACACTTCCCATCCCTCCCATGGCAAAGGTGGATGATCAGCCAGGAGCCAGCCCAGCCGGTTCCATGTCACCCCCCTCTTGCTCAGCAGTAGCATTTTGGGAAGGCAGCCAACATTTTCAGGTGCTGGGTATTCATTTCAGGTGCTGGGCATTCCTTTCAGGTGCTGGGCATTCATTTCTGGCCCCTTTGGCTGCCCACCCTGCACCCCCCAGTGTCTCACTGTTTCTCTCCCTCAGAAGACACCCAGGCTCTGCCATCATTTTCTTCTCAACACGCTGTTAGGAAAATCCTGATGAATTTGAATCTCTTCTTATTATTTCCAGCCCTGTGCTTATATTTCCTCCCAACACCTTGGGTGTGATTCCCCTCCCCTGAGTGCCCAGCTGGGTCACAGGCAGTAATAACTGGTTATTAGCTCTGGGCAGAGCAAGCATTTCCAACCAGGCACGAGAAGATATTACAGGCAGAAATATAACATTATTTCCAGCTTCTTGTCCTTGGTGGCTTTGGAGCAGGTATCATTTTCTTTTTTGTTTTGCTGGTTGAATTTCTGAGAAACCAAATGCTCAGAAACCGCTGGAAATTCTTTATCCTTGTCATCTTAATTCACATTTTCTCTCGAATGACTGTTCCTTGGTGCCATCATTTGTCTTGAAAGGCTTGAAAACCACGGCTTTTTCTTTTTCTCATTTGTTTTTTTTTCTGTTAAATTCTAGAGTAGTTGAATGAAGACACTTCAGACCCGTGTATTTCTTACACAAGTTATTCATTGTTCAGCAATTTAAAAGGTAAAATAACACTGCATGGCCATCATGGTTTGTAGTACATTAAGCCTTGGAGCTTAATATCCTATATAATGAATGTTTCTTTCTGCATAATGAGATTGGGAAATGGAGGAGACAGCTTTATTTTGAACAGAAAGCTTCCAAAATTAAAAAAAAAATAAAATAATAAACCCCCACAACAAAGTGTTTGGGGAAATGCTTTGTTTAAATGCCTGTCAGTTAAGCAGTCTGGGCAGCTGAAATGAAAGCTTTACAAGGGATCTTCTCAAAGGAGGAACTTTCCAGCTCACCCCACATGGCTACAGCTGCCTCAGGACACCCCTGAGTCCCCACAGCTCCTTGTCAGCAGAGCCACAGCTTTCCCAGCAGCAAATGTGCCTCTAAACCCAACTGGGAAGGAGGAAAAGCCTCTCCACAGGTGAGATTTGTGTGGCACCACAGATGGAGAGAAGCTCAGAAAAGAGCTGCTGTGCCAGGCCGAGCTTTAATTTGGGGTGTGCACTGACCCCCCTCCTCCATCCACCAGGAAAACCCTCCCCAGCTTGGCTGATGTCCTAACACAGGAGAATAAACCAACAGACCAGCAGAGCAGTAGGAAGGGAGTGCTGTGCCATCTAGTGTGAGCTGGGCTTGGTAAATAACCCAGTTATTCACTGCACACACCGGGTCCTGCCCTGGGCAGTTCAGCGGGGCTGCCTGCAGCTTTTACAGTGCTTAATGATTAATTAATCACTTCTCAGGGCTGAGAGCACCCTGCTCCAGGCAGGATGGCTGGTTTAGAACCCGAGGTTTGGCTCCTGTGGGCTGTAAGGAGGGGCTGGGCAGGGGGGTCAGAGGAGGGTTTGCTCCCCCGTCCTCAGCGAGCAGCTGGATGTCCCAGCAACAGAGAAATGAAGAAAAACGCAGAATATTTGGTTTCCTCTGTCTTTGTCACGGAAAGATCCACCAGGAGTTTCCCTCTCCTTCAGCTCACGCTGGGCCTTGTCCTGATCTGACCCCAGACCTGTCACCAGCCCACAGGGAAGGTGCCCGTGGGTGCAGGACTTGTGGGCACAGGGATGAGCCGAGTCCTTGGGGCTCTGGGGGCACCAAACCCCCCCAGGGTGCTGAGCCTGCCCTCGTGGGGGTGCAGAGAGGGGATGGAGGGCACCCCAAAGCCCTGGGGAAGGGGACCACCCTGCCTGGTGTGGGGGGGTCGTGTCCAAGCTGCCGGGGGGGCAGAGGAACAGCGACCACCCCCCGTGGGAGGTGAGAGCCCAGCCTGGCACGTGGCCAGGAATGGCCTTGTGGTGTGATGTGCTCTTGGATTTTATTTAAATCAGGGAGACGAGAGGACAGTTCAGAGCACTGGATTAATTCCACTTTCTCCCTCTCGCTCTCTCTTTTTTTATTAGGAAAATAAAAGAGACTTTGAAATATTAAGAGAGAGTGGGATTAGAGCCCTCTCCTGCTACCCCAGTCTTTCCTCCCCTATTAATTTCCACTTGATTAGAATTCTTTTTGAAGTATTTAAATATGGACAATAGGAAAAAGGGAGGGTGAAGTTATTGAATATCAGTTAAACTGTATTAATATAAGCTCAGTTCCAGCTTTTATATAGATACTTCATATATATGTATAGTTTCCACTAGGAATAAAGTAGATCTATCCCTCCTCCCCTACCTAAAGTAATTATGATTTAAAAAAAAACTATAATGAAACTCTTAAACTTTAATAGCCCATTTATAAATCCCCAGCTTAAAATTTAAATGCTTAAAAAAAAGTTTTAGAACTGTAGAAATTTTATTCCCCCCCCCTCCTTTTTTTTTTCCCTTTTTTTACATAAGAGACACTTTTATACCGTAAAACTTTTGAAGCTTCACAGAGATTCAGGAGCAGTCACCCCTGGCCTGGGTGGAAATTGGGGTGCTAAGGGGTGAGTAAGGAGGGTGTAGGGACTTGGAGGGGTGAGTAAGGAGGGTGTAGGGGTTTGGGGGCTTGGTGGTGGTCCAGGGTTGGAGAACAGCTGGAAAACAACTCCTCTCTTTGATGGCCAGCACCCAAATCCTTCTCCATTATCCTGGTGTGATCCAGAGGCTTTTATTTTTGAGTGCAGGGTCAGTCCAGGGTTGCTGATGGATGTTGTGGGATCCCTGGGACAGACAGGCCGGGTGTCCATGCCATGGTCATTTTACACCTCCTGACTCACCACCTGACAGGAGCTTTGGGGGTTTAGTTATAAATCAGTACTTTTATAAACCAGATTTAGATATCTCCATCCAGATTCATAAATCCTCTGAGCTAACCTGAGAACTGCAGTTTGATTTACAAACCATGACTCTTCACATCAGATTTAACTCCCTGACTGACTCCTGAAACAGTCGATTGGCTTAGAAGTCAGGCAATAGATTTACAAATCCTAAAGCAGATTTACAAATCCTAAAACACGATCACAAATCATGCCAATAAGTTCTAAGCAAAAAAAAAAAAAAAAAAGAGAAAAAATAAATATGTTTGTTTACAGATCTTTCCTTTGCATGAGGAACACAAGGGACTGATTCGTAGATGGACTTGTCACTCTTATGATCCCTTGATAGATCCAGCTTTTCCATGGGAATGCAGAACCCTGATCTGGAAGCCTCAGTTGGCTCTGACTGAGCCTAACCTTGAGCTGCAGAATCCAATGTGGATCCATGGGATCCCATCACGATCACCAACCCCTGAGCCCAAGAGAATATTGAATCATGGAATCATGGAATGGTTTGGCTTGGAAGGGACATTAAAACCCATCCAGTGCCACCCCCTGCCATGGGCAGGGACACCTTCCACCAGCCCAGGTTGCTCCAAGCCCCATCCAACCTGGCCTCGGACACTTCCAGGGATCCAGGGGCAGCCACAGCTTCTCTGGGCACCCTGTGCCAGGGCCTCCTCACCCTCCCAGGGAAGGATTTCTTCCCAATAGCCCATCTGAACCTACTCTTTTTCAGTTTAGAGACATTCCCCCTTGTCCAATCCCTCCAGGCCCTTGGAAATAGTCTCTCTTCATCTTCCTTGTAGCTCCTTCAGGTTCCACCCTCACAGGGAAGAATTTCCTCCTCATATCCAGTCTACATCTGCCCTCCTTCAGCTTAAAGCCATTCCCTCTTGTCCTGTCACTGCAGCTTCTTGTCCAAAGTCCCTCCCCAGCTCTCATGGAGCTCCTTTTCCTCTGAAAGAGTCTCCCTGGAGCCTTCTTCTCTGCAGGCTGAACAATCCCAACTCTTCAGCCTTTCCTCCCAGCAGAGCTGCTCCAGCCCTCTGACCACCTTGGGGCCTCCTCTGGACTCTCTCCAGCAGCTCCATGTCCCTCCTGTGCTGTTCCCAGGGCTGGAGCAGCTCTGCAGGGGGGTCTCCCCTGAGGGGCAGAGGGGCAGAATCCCCCCCTGCCCTGCTGCCCACGCTGGGGGATCAGCCCAGGGCACATTTGGCCTCCTGAGCTGCAGGACTTCCTTGCCCAGACTTGTGGAGCTTCTCATCCCCCACAAACCCTTCTCATGCCCTGGTTCAGGTGACCAAAGGTTGACCATTTCTGCCCCCCATGAGGACCCAGCACAGCCACGCCGGGAGGAGGGACACCATTAACAGGACTGCAGTGGGAATATTTGAAATTTGAGGTGCTTGACAAGAGGGAGGCCGTGACCCAAGGAGGGGATGGATTTGGGACCACGTGTTCCTGAGGAACATCCTCAGGAGTGCTGTGATTCACATCCTGCCTCTCCATGCCGCAGTGCTCCTCTATCCCATCTCCTGGGACAGGCTTAGCACCAAAATAATCACAACTCGTGCTCTTGTGCTCTTAGAAACGCCCTGGAAACAGGCCAACTGATAGGTTTTAGTGGTGCCTCCATTGTGGCTTGAAGGGGAAAGAAAAGGAGTTTTCTATCAGCCAGGGGATAATTTGTTTTGCAGCATTTTCAGGGCCGTGTGGCTTCTCTGAGGTGCTGGGCCTCTGCACCCAATCCAACAAATAAACTCTCTGTCATTTAAAAGTTCCCCTTGCAAATTTTTGCTAATGAAACTCCCATCTCTCATTATGTTGGGGAAAGACAGAATAACTTATCAAAAAAAACCCTCAAAAAATAACTTGTCCACAAGTTCCAGGGTTAAAATGTGCAAAAAACACCTTCAGAATTCAATGATTTCTCTTTTTCCCCCCCCCTTCCAGATATACATCATAAAGCAACAACTGGCACTAATTCATTTTCCCCTTTGCAATCACCTTTAGAGGAAAAAGCAGCGAGGGTTTCCCACCAGGTGTAAACATGAGGAATAAAAGGCCAGATAACAATAAAGATTTCATGGAAACTCACAGCTACGGCCACCCAAGTGTAAGGGCTGCAATTAAACGATGGGCAGCAATTTTCAGCTGACATTTTGTCAACAGAAAGCTGAAAAATGCAGCCTGAGAGTCAATTTTGGGGCAGGAACATGAGAATGTAGAGGTCAGTGGAGGAGACACACATCACCAGGAAGCCTGGGCTCCTTGATTGGAAGGAAACAATCAATTGAAGGGATAACACACCACCAGCAGCCTTCAGCCTCCTGAGGGAGGTCCTCACTGAAGGGAGGGTTTAGTGCAGAGGTTCAGCTCCTCTCCCATTTTTGGTGCTCTCTGGGCTCTGAGCTGGGTCATCTCCAGAGGTTGGTGGGACCTGGGCTGCAAAGCCACGCCAGGATCCTTCTCACCTGCTCTTTGAACTGGCCCTGGCATCCTTTCCTCCTTCCCTTCCCAGCATAAAATTAAATAAAAGGCTCCTTTCCTAATTAAAAGCACTCCTGGTTCCCAGGCCTAACCCCTGCCTAGACAGAAGGAGAAAGGATCAATCCTTGGATCCATCCCTTCCTTCCTCACACAGAGACGCCCAAGAAAACACCATTTCCATTTCCCTCCCCCAGAGACACCTCCTGTCTAATGTTATTATACTTTCCCCACCCACCCCTTCCCTTTCCACCACCGTGTGCCCTCAGGAGCTGCTAATAATAATATTGCAAACCCCGTAATAAATATTGTGCTCCTTGCCTAACAGGCAGCCTAAAAAGGCTGAGGAGAAATAAATAATAAATAAAATAGAATTTTCCCATTTATCTGTGAGCTCGGGAGAGGGAGAGAGAAAAGTGTTAGCTATTAAAGATCCCGCATAGCCACAGGCAAATTCTGCATCATCTCCTTGCAGAGACCTTTTTTTCCCTGGCAGAGATTACTCTGGCGGTTCAAGGTGCTATCGAGCTCCAACCAGGGACAATTACAAGGCTCCAGTTGGAGCGTCTGAGACGATGCTTCCATCTGATAAGGTTGAAGGGGAATAATGGAAGGAGGGGAGTGATAATGGGCTGCTGAATGGGTGGGTTGAGGTATCATTGCCATAGAGCCTGGAGACAGAAGCTGCTGCTGATGCAGAGGGTGTGTTGTTGGGTTTTTTTTCCTTTCTCCCCCCATTTTGTTTCTATTTTCCCTGCTTAAGAGGAAAATATCTCAGAACATGCACTTGAGAGTGGTTTTTCCCCTCCTGGCTCCAAGGGACACTCGTAACAGCACTCACAGTAACAGCACTCACAGTTTTGTGCCAGGAGAGCAATCCCAGCACAGGTCCGTGTGTCCTGCCGCCCTCATCTCCCACTTCAGACAGCCCAGAGACCAGTTGTGGGGTTTTCTGCCCATCACCACTTTGTTGAGGACCAGGCTGGGCCCTGTGGGTGCTCTCAGAGCAGCCAAGGAGTGACCAGACCCTGACAGGGGGAGCTCAGCCAGCGGGGTCCTGCTGGGGATGGAGAGAGGAGCAATCCCTGCCTGCAGCTCCTGGGCTCCCACAGCTGCCACTGCTTCTCCAGGTTTTCCTGGATCCTAAAGGCTTCCCTGGGGGCCTGGGTGAGGAAATCTGTCTGCATTGCTCTTAGGAAATCTGTCTGGAATGCTCTTCTCCACCGTTCACATGGACAGGGACCACAAACCCAGCCACGAGTGAGGGATGAACCCCATCACTGAGGGGGGTCTCACACCCCCCAGAGAATGGGCTGGGCCCTGCCTGAACCCCCCTTCCACTCCCTTCCTGGCCTGTCCTCTCTTGTGCACCATGACTTGGTCTTCATGAAACCAGAACTGCTGGCAGAGCACAGAGAGCACTGATGAAGCTTTTATTATATTTTTTTTCCTGGGATTTCTTTTCCTGGGCCAGATTCCAGTTGATAATGAATTTGGTACATTTAAATATCGAATAAAGACACAAAGTCTATTGTTTTTCTCCTTTGATTGTGAGACTCTTCTCTTTGGCAGATCCTTTTATGTTTGTCTTTCTCTTTTGGAAATACAAAATTAGATCAGGATTTGACTTTTCTTCTATCAAGGCAAGACAGTTGCCTCTATGCTTTCCTCTGTTACTGAAGGCCAGCAAATACCATCAAAAAATCCTTCTTTGGGAAAGATTTTGGAAGGAAAAACAAATTAAATCTTTCCTACCTTGAAGGTCAAAAACTCCCTCTGACCTACACGAGCCTAGAGGTCCTTGTGCAAGGAGAACACAGGAGTCAACAGATCCTGAGCAGTGGGGTGGAAGATCCCCAGGAATCATCCAAGGGAGCCTTTGGGGGGCAGTGAATCACAAAAACAGTTATTTGCAGTTACGTCTTGACCCAAACTTGCAGAGAGTTGACAAAAGTCAACCCCCCAAAGGGTGTCATTTGCTTTAAATCAACCCCAGCACTACTCATGGGGTGGGATTTCTCTCTCCTGCCCCTGGGCAGTGACAGTGTCAATAAGGGGGGGTCCAAACTCACCTTCCAGCGCAGGGAGATGAAGGTGCCTTCACAGAGCTCAGTGGAACGGGGCCCAGAAATGTCCAGGTCTCTCTGGAGACTCCAACAGGAGCCTAAACAAAGAGCTCAGGGGTAAACAAGTGAAGCCTCTTCACCCCTAAAGGCAATGAGGTTTAGCTGGGATACTGGGACAGGATCCTTCCCCGTGAGGGTGGGGAGGCCCTGGCACAGGTTGAATCCCAGAGAAGCTGTGGCTGCCCCTGGATCCCTGGAAGTGTCCAAGGCCAGGTTGGACGGGGCTTGGAGCAACCTGGGCTGGTGGAAGGTGTCCCTGCCCATGGCAGGGGTGGGACTGGATGGGCTTTAATGTCCCTTCCAACCCAACCCCTCCTGTGATTCCATGACTGTGGGCATCAAACGGGGACAATTACTGGGATAATGGATCTGGCGTGGTCCATTCCTGCATGGACAGCCACCACCCCCCCTTGCTCCCTGCTTGGTTCCCTTTCCCAGGCTTTAGTGGGATGTGGAGCTCCCTGAGAGCTGGGTCTTGCAGGTGAGTCTGGAAACAGGACAGGGCTGGGGGGACCTGGGAAGAAGACCATGGAATGGTCACGGTCACTTCTGAGGGTGACAACACCCAGAGGAGCCCAGGCACTCCTGGCACATCCTTACAGAGGGCAAAGGAAAGGACGTACAATTCCACTGCTTAACGACAACAAAAAGAAGGAAAAGTGGGAAAAACAGGTGTCATGTGCAGTGGTTGAAGATACTTGGTGTCTCCTTCCTTGCCACTTCAATTCACTCTTCCTCCACACCACCTTCCCCACCTGGAGCCTCCGGGTGAGCTGAGAGCACAGAACTGCAGGGTGGGAAGAGCCAGGAATTTGTGTGTGAGCTTCACACACCCTCCTGCTCTCCTCCATCCTCACACACCCTCCTGCTCT
>NW_020897914.1:3166490-3239062 GCF_003984885.1 Neopelma chrysocephalum
TCACACACCCTCCTGCTCTCCTCCATCCTCACACACCCTCCTGCTCTCCTCCATCCTCACACACCTCCTGCTCTCCTCCAGCGAGTGCCTTTTCCTGGAAACAGGCAGGAGAAAAGAGCAGGTGATAGATGGGAAAATGCCCTTCTGCTCTCTGCCATTGTAATGCACTAAAATAAAGGAGCTGCTGTGTGATGCCAGGAGAAAGGAGATGATATCTGTCCAGGTTATCCTCTGGATACTAAATCCAAATGCATTTCAACTAAGATCAGTTGCTTTAAGAAAAAAAAATAAGGAGAGGGGGAAAAAAAAGTTGATTTTCTTTGCAGCTCTTGGAAGTGAATCTATTTGGTGTCAGGCTGAAAGAAGACAGCGTGTAAGTAACTGAGAAAGTGTTTACTCAGTGAATTAGTTCAGCTCTCATTGTGCACAGAGGATTATGGCCTCAGCAGTGGATGAGCTCCATTTCAGGCTGGAGTAGCTCACTTAGCTACCTCCAGGGCAGGACTAATTATCATAGGACTTAGGCCATTAAAGGGCTTTAACTACCAGTGCTCTCCCAGGTCTGGATTAACCGTTTGCCCGGAGCAAACCGCCCTGATAACCATTCAGCCTAATGGTCTGCTTTGATTCCTCTGCCCCCTCTGCCCACCCCTTTCGCCTCGAAACTTTATATTATTGTCAGATCTGGAACAATAGCTAAGAATATTAATGCCATGGCTGCAGAATGGCAAAGGGGCTTTGTTGCAGGGTTTTTTCCCCCCTCTTCTGCTTCACCATTGCTAAGGCAATTTTAGGAAATGCTGTCTTGCACCACAGAGAGCCCTTACCTGACTCAGGTGGATTAAGAGGGGCTGCTCAAAAGGCAGGACCCCCGAGGGAAAATCCCCAAATGCTCACAGAGCCCAGCCCCGTGTTCCTGTGTTGTCTACATGCCAATAATTGTGGCAGAAGGCACTCTGCATAGAAATAGCAAAAGACTATTGTGCCCCGAGGCCTCAAATAGCCGAGATGAGAGCAGAGTTATTACCCCACTTCACAGAGGAAGAGCCGGGGTGCTGAAGGTTTAAATGGTTTGCCCAAGGTAACAGCCAGGGAATGTGGCAGCAACTGCTCCTTATCATTAAAAATATATTTGAAAAATTGTCTAGTGAGCCTCCTTGAACAGCAGCTTTTCTGGCGGCCCATCAGCACATCTGGGTGGTTCTCAGGCTGGGAAGGGGCTTCAACTCAAGACTATAAAATCAGACACAGCCTCCTCCAGTACAAAACCTCAGGAGGGCACTGAGGGAATTTAGGACACTGGAAGCAAAATAGGTGGTTCTTCACACCACGGAGCTGGGAAACACCTGGTTTGGGCTGAAGGTTTCTGGGTTCAGAGCTGGGGGGGAAAAATTCCTTTTAAAAAGTTGGAACAGAAGCGCAGAGAGGGGGGAATGCTGGTCCTCTCCTCTGCCCACACTCTCAGCCACAGGGCTGCAGGGTGCTGTCCTTCCTGCTGGCCTGTCTGCTGGGTCTGTGTCCCCTGGGACAACACTCGGACCACCAGGGAGACCAACCCATGGGAATTCTTGGCACCTTTTGATGGTGGAAGTGTTGGCAGCTGAAACACCTCTTCAGCTGAAGAGACAGTTGAAATAGCTCTTCATCCCAAGAGGAGGATCCTTAAGAGTGTTTTTCCTCTCCACCTTCCGGTTCTACATGTTGAAGGAAATGTCATTTAATGCCAACCAGTACATGGAACACTCGACCCTTTACAAACGTGTGGGTAACTCAGGGGTTCTGGAAAGGCCATTTATCCAGCCAAATTCCATAAAATCCATGCCAGCACAGATTAAAAGCTGAAACACACACTTGTACTCCTCCATGTGCTTCTGCCCTTCACAAATGCACAAATAAAATAGATATTTGAGCAGAACAATACGTAAAACTCAGTAGCAGTTTTGTGGCACTTCCCTTCCCATTGTTACCAAATTAGCAGTGGAATTATGGGATGATTTGGGTTGGAAAGGACCTTACACCTCACCTCTTTCCACCCCCTGCCATGGGCAGGGACACCTTCCACTAGCCCAGGTTGCTGCAAGCCCCGTCCAACCTGGCCTTGAAAGCATGTGGAGCACACAGCAGCCCTGAGCCCACCAGAGGATGCTCTTGGATGAGTGGGAGAAGCTCCACTTCACTTGTTCATGAGCTCCTCCAACCCAGGAAGGTTGTGTAAGCTCAAACATATCCTCAAAAAGCCAAGGTAGGTGTAAAGCCCAAAAAAGGATGATTGGACCAGGATCAGGGTTCAGTTTGCACAGATTCAGCCAACCCAGGTTGTCTGAATAAAGACCTTCACCTGCAGCCACATCTTACTGATGGCCTGGAACCCTTCCAGAGCCACCTCTGGCCCCTGTGCTGGATCCTGCCCCCTCCACAGGGATCCTGAATTCCTTCTCATTCCTGGAACCCCAGGAACACACAGGTTTGAAAGCACTGCCCATCCAGCAAAGGGTGTTTCTTCTTCCTTTGGCGCTTCTCCCCCTCGCTTTGTTCACTCCCTTTCTTGGCCGTCTCCATTCTGTATTTAATACCCAGCTGACACCTCCTTCCACAGCCTTTCTCAGAGCTCTGAAGCCTCTTGCAGAGGGTGAAAACAGGCCAAAACTGCATCCAGCTACTTTGTCTATATGGCAACTGTCTGATTTCTGCCCTCCTCTGGTCTCTTACTCTGAGGATGACGGGGTTTAGTACTTTCCCTTCTTGCCCCTGGTGAAGGTGGGACCTGGAATAGAAGACAAACTGCTTCCTGGAGTGCAGCTCATTTGATGTTTGCAGGTGACTGGAGCTGCCTCTCATTTCCTGTGACTCTGGGTATTAAATTCCCTCCCCTCATCGTTTACCCATTGCTTGGTGTCTCCTGCTTTCTCCTCATTCATCTGGGAGCCCTCATGGTGAAGCCCATCCAGAAAAACATAACTGAGGCAACTCCCTAAGGAAAAAAAGAGGCAGGTGACTGTGATACAGCAAACAGGGACCTCTGAAGAAAAGGCATTTCCTAGAGGAAAATCAGACTATTTGAGGATTCCCTCTCTAGGCACCAAGGATGCTTCAAGCCTGGTTGAAGCATCTGCTAATGGATGAAAGCCCCATAAATAAAAACCAGGACTGGAATCATCCAGGAACAAGGGAATCTGCTCTGTCCTCCCCAGGAGAGCTGGGAGCTGTGCAGTTCCTGAGGCAGTGAGTGCCTCTTGCTGTGTGTTCACTCAGCACAGCGGGACCCGACCTGCTTTGGAGCAGCCAGGGATCACTGCAGGGAGACAAGAACCCCAGAGCTAAGGCCAGGCAGGGAAAGCATGTTCTGGTGCCTCCTTCTCTTATTTATCAAATGCAGGTTTCCCACCTCCCAGTGAAACTTCAATTAACTTGTAAATGTATGCCACACAATTAATTTTCCACCAGCTGCTGCTCTGTGGCTGAGAGGGAATCAGTCAGTGAGACCACCATGAACTCTGGTGTGGCCTCACCACAGGTTCTGCCCTGAGACAAAAAACCCCTGTGAAACTAATAAACCCAGCCCAGCTTACACAGACAGAGCCCAAGGAACCCAAGGAGGGTTCCAATCCCACCTGGAGCTGCTCCATCAAACCCAGGCAGCAGGAGCAGGAGCAGGAGCTGAGCTCTGCAGCCCTGGGGCAGCACTGGCTTGAGCTTGAACAACAACAGTGTGTGGAAACTCAGCTGTGTGTCTGTGTTCCGAGGAGCTGCTCCTCGTTTTTGGCGAGACAACCAGCTTTGCATAGTCAGGAATGCTTGGCTCCCACCCCCAAGTCTGTTTGAGGTCTCCTGACAGGTGTCCCACTCCCCCCAAAGACAGAGGTGCAGCCAAAGAAGGTCCCCAGGTAGCTGGAGCCCTGTGCTGCACAGGCTGTGGGCTGGGACAGACTCACTTTGCCTTTCCCCTGCTGTTCCTCACCTTTCAGCAGGATGCCCCATCCTTTTGCTACAATCCCAGTTTGTCCTTGTCACCTGAGCTGGGAGGTGGCTGTAGCTGCAGCTAATCCACCTTGCTGCCATGGCGTATCCTTAGATTCCCAGATTTTATTCCCCTGGTGTCTCCCACTGTTGGTAACCACCAGGACACACATTATTTCCACCTTTTCACCAGGATTTTCATATCACACTCAAGAATCTCAGTGAATGAAAAGTGCCCTTGCACGTCCCCGCTGGGATCTGCTGCACTGGGATCCAGCAGATCCCTGACACATCCCAGTGCTGCACTCAACAGACTACACGAGGTGGGTGGTGGCCATGCTTGAGTGGCACCATGGGGGGGTTGGTGGGTTTATGTGTTCTCCTCTGTGGCAGGAGATGAGTTTGGCACCACGTGTTGTGAACAGACACAGCTCTCGACAGCCAGCAAGAGAAGTTCAGGCTGCAGATGCAGAAGGCTTTAGTCATGGTGGAGAGAAGGTGAACACATCACCTGCTCGAGGGTGGGTTTTTCTGAAGGCTCTGCAGAAGACAGCTGTGCTGAGAGACAGAAAAAAGGCACTTGAAACACAGCAACATCAGCCAGGGATGGAAAACAGCTGCTCTAGAAAAAAGAAATAACCCCTTCCCACAGCAGCTAATCTTGTAGCCTGGGCACAGAACTTGGTGCTGGAAGGAGATAATAAAGACCAGAGGCTCTGGTGTCCCGGGGCAGCTGCTGGGCCCCAGCTTTCCTGTTCTGGGCTGCCCCAGCAGCCCCTGTCCCACAGTGTCCCTGTGCCTGCCAGAGATAAGCTCCTGGATGGAAAGCAGCTGGCTGGAGCTCAAGCCAGGCAAGATGGAAATGATGCTTCTAGGAAAAGGAAAGGAGAAGTGGTTCAGGCACTCCCTGAGACAATGCTGGTGGTCTGGGCCCCCTGCACAGGGAGAACACCAGGGCACCACTGATCCCTGAGGGCCCAGCCTGTGCCACTCGTGAGCAATCTCTGGGCACCTGGGACCCTCTCCTGCTCTTCCCTCTCGTTCTGTGAACCCTGGCAAGGCACAGGACTTCCTCAAGCTGGGTCTGGATGCCTCTGCTCCAAGACATGACTGAGAACACCAGAGCAAGGTGGGTTGCAAAGAACAGAGGATGCCAAGGAGTTGGAGCAGATTTTCTCTCCTTACCCAGTCAGGAACCTGCTTTGGGGCACAGAATCTTCTGTGAATATAGAAGGGCCAAGAAGGCTGAGGGTGATGGGTGGAATAGCAGGAATATTTGGAAATTCAGGGAAGATGTTCCCTTTGCTTTGATCCAAGAGCTGTCAAGACCTTATGAGCATTATCAACAAGGGCAGGTGTTATTTCCTGAAATTAAAGAATCAATGAGTTGTGTTTTCCTCCGGGCTTAAACTATTCCATCCCTTCCACAATGACCACAGCTCCCAAAACAACTTCCCACTCTACTCCCCACTTTTCTTCTCCCTGCTGCAAATGCTTCCTTGGGACATCAAATAAAAGCAAAAAGGCACAAACTGTGATTATCAAATAATCTACTTGCCAGGATGATGTGCAGCTGGATAAATAGTGGAGAAGTCATCTCATGAGTTAACTCTTACATCCAGAGTTAATTCAGTTGACCTGTCGCCCCCTGGTTGAAGCAGTCACTTGGAATATGACAATTCCTTCTGTGTCATGGATTAGTCAGCTCAACTTGAATTTCCTCTCTCCTACATGGCCTCTTCCCTCTCACATGTGCCTTCTCTGAGACATGCAGTTCTCTTCTGATGAAGAATTGACAAGGTTTCTGTCTCACAGCACTGTGGAATGGAAGCCAAAGCCACAGAATTCCTCATGAAACTGAATTTGGGGTTTCCATCCACCTTGCAGAGAGTAAAAGGCAAGAAGATGCCCCGTCCCTGGAAGTGTCCAAGGCCAGGTTGGAGCCACCTGGTCTGGTGGAAGATGTCCCTGCCCATGGCAGGGGGTGGAATGAGATGAGCTTTAAGGTCTCTTCCAATTCAAATCACTCTGTGATTCCATGATTCTACGACATGAAATTCCTCTTTGGGAGCTCCACAATCTGCCTCCAAGGACACTTTTCCTCCTAATGCCTGGTAGCAGGAAGGTTTTGTGCCCTGAGGCGTGAAGGTTTATGTCTCTTCCTCAGCACTGGATGCTTTGTTTAAAACTCAGAGCACTGTGACTTGGAAAATAGCATCTGCATTCCCTTCCTGGGCTGCTCTGGCAGCTGGGATGTGCTGACTCGAGGCTTTGGGAACTGACACTTGACACAGGGGCTCAGGGAAACGCAGCAGGGTGGAGGAGCTGCTGGAGTGGCAGCTCAGGGATTCTGCTCCTCCCAGTGGGAGCAGGGAGGGGAAGGAGTCGAGTGACTGGGTCACAGAATCCCAGAATGTGCTGAGCTGGAAGGGACCCACAAGGACCATCCAGTCCAACCCTCAACCCTGCACAGGAACATCCCCCAGAGTCACCCCCTGTGCCCCAGAGGATCATCCAAACCCTCCTGGAGCTCTGGCAGCCTTGGGGCTGTGCCCACTGCCCTGGGGAGCCTGGGCAGTGCCCAACCAGCCTCTGGGGGAAGAACCTTTGCCTGAGATCCAACCTGACCCTGCCCTGACACAGCTCCAGCCATTCCCTGGCTGCTGTCCCTGGTCCCCCCAGAGCAGAGCTCAGTCCCTGCCCCTCCTCTGCCCCTGCCCAGGCATTGGAACTGCAGGGAGGTCTCCCCTCAGTCTCCTCTGCTCCAGCTGAACACACCAAGTGCCCTCAGTGTCCTCACACAGCTCCAAATCAAGGCCCTTCCCTATCCTTGTTGCCTTCTTTGGACACTCTCCAATGGCTTCAGACCTTTCTCAGCTCACCTGAGCTCTTGGGCAGATCAGCCATTCCCACCCCTTTTCCAGGATGTTCCATGTTCACACAAGGAAACACTCAGAGCTGCTCACAGTGACCTCACCAGCAGATCAGAGGGTTGAGCATCTGCTCACTCCCTGTGTTCAGTAAATAACCTTTCCATTCATACCTGCTCTCCTGAGGTGTGTTGCACTGTTTAATGGGTGGACTCGTTGACCTTGGAGGTCTTTTCCAGCCTTAATGATTCCGTGATTCTCTGTGGATGCCTCTGCCAGGCTTAGAGGTTGTCACAACCAGTCATGGTGGGAACAGAGAGGAGCAGATTGACCTCCTGTTCCTAGGCAAGACCAGGATGTCCCTCCTTCCCTGGCTGGATCTGTGCCACGTAGGGGGGTGGCACCAGCACATGCTTGTCAGGGGGACCCGCATCCTGAAGGGACAACTGCTGCTCCATGGCCTGATCCAGACTCTTGGAAAGTCCTTCCAGCCCTGGGGGTTTCCCACACATTTCCTCATGAGACCTGCAGAGCTGCTCCAGCCCTGGGAACAGCACAGGAGGGACATGGAGCTGCTGGAGAGAGTCCAGAGGAGGCCCCAAGGTGGTCAGAGGGCTGGAGCAGCTCTGCTGGGAGGAAAGGCTGGAGAGCTGGGATTGTTCAGCCTGGAGAGGAGAAGCTTTGGGGTGACCTGATTGTGGCTTTGTAGGACCTGAAGGGAACCTGAAAGAAAGATGGAGAGAGACTGTTTCCAAGGGCCTGGAGGGACAGGACAAGGGGGAATGGCTTCCCACTGCCAGTGAGTAAGTTTAAATGGGATGTGGGAAAAAAATTGTTCCCTGTGAGGTTGGGAGGCCCTGGCACAGGTTGCCCAGAGAAGCTGTGGCTGCCCCTGGATCCCTGGAAGTGTCCAAGGCCAGGTTGGACGGGGCTTGGAGCAACCTGCAATAGTGGAAGGTGTCCCTGCCCATGGCAGGGGGTGGGACTGGATGGGCTTTAATGTCCCTTCCAACCCAACCCATTCTGGGATTCTGCTGAGCGGCAAAGTTCCCAGAGCCTCCTCCTGCCTGTCCCCAGCTGATGCTCCTCACTGTCCTTCCACAGAGTCAGTGCCCAGTGGATCTGGGACAGGGTTCCCAAAGGCTGCTGTGCCAGGTGCTCTGTCCATTATTTTGCCATCTCCTCACCAACACCTCTCCCTCAGTCCCACCCCGTGCACTCGGCTCCTTGGGAGTGCACAAAGGAAACTCAAGCGTCTTCCAGAGAATAAATGTGCTCTCATGGATATGGATAAAATCGGCCCAGTCTGTGTGTTTCCTCCTCTTTGGACTTCCTCCTTCCTCCCCTTAACACGTGGAACAAATGTCTCCTTGGGAGCATGAGGGGGTGACTCGGGGAGCTCGGCACAGTCGCTGCAGATGGACCCTGGGCTGGGTTTGTTCTCCATTGAACCCTGATGGAAACGCAGGCACAGCAAGTCAGGGCCTGGTCCTTTTCCTTTCTCCTTTCTCTCTCTCTCTCTCTCTTTTTTTTTTTTTTTTATTTCTTCCAGGAGTGCTGATGATAAGAAAAGCAATGTCTAAATCTTCTTAATGGTGTTTATGCAAGCAGTTTTGCTTAGCTGCAGTCCCTGCCACCCCCTCCCCCGTCCACCCTCCCCTCCCATCTCCCTGCTAATATCGCTGCTTCATTCCTTTCCCTGTTGGCTATTACTATGGACTACAGCGAATCTAAAACTAAATAATCCCCTTAGTGTCAAGTTTTCTGGGCTGAGCAAATAAATCTAACCAAATGCATTATCTAGGTAGAGGAGGCTGTTGTAAGGGGGAAAAAAGATAAAAGCTATTTTACTTTAAGGCAAAGAGTAAAACCATCATTTTTCATTCGCATTGTACTTTTAAAGTTGGGTTGTGGTTTTTTTTTAAATTTTATTTTAACTTTCCCGTTCAATCCTTTTCTCTTTCCATTGTAATTAAAAAAGAAAAATAAAGAAATGCAGCAAAGCCTCTGATTTCAAGCATTAAATAGAGGGAGAAAGACCTCAGATAAGGTGCCATTCAAATCCCCCTCTCAGACGGGTAATTCTGATCAGGCAGCAAAGTGGTCTAAATAAATAAACCATTCCCCACTTCCCCTTCCCTGGGGAGGGGGGATGAGGATATTAGAAAACCCATTTAGAGGAGGAAGAGCACGTGGAAGATCTGCATGTGGCAGGAGCAGGTGGAGAGCTCGAGGGGGGGGTTTGCCCTGCCTGGGGCTCTCGAGCCAGTGGCTCCCAGGAGCGGGGCTGAACCTGCCTCTGGCTGTGGTGGCAAAGAAGTCCTGCTGGGGGGTGGTTCAGCCTGTGTTTACAGGTTCACAGAATCCCAGAACCGTTAAGGTTGGAGAAGAACTCCAAGATCATCAAGTCCATCCGTGTGGGCTTGTCCCCCAGTGCCTTGTCCCCCAGCCCAGAGCACTGAGGGCCACATCCAGGCCTTCCTGGGACACCTGCAGGGGTGGGGACTCCAAACCTCCCTGGGCAGCCCCTGCCAATGCCTAATCACACTTTCCATGGAGAAATTCTTCCTGATGTCCAACCTGACCCTCCCCTGGCACAGCCTGAGGTCGTTCCCTCTCCTCCTGTCCCTTGTTCCCTGGGAGCAGAGCCCGACCCCCCCCGGCTCGCCCCTCCTGTCAGGGAGTTGCAGAGCCAGAAGGTCCCCCCTGAGCCTCCTTTTCTCCAGGCTGAGCCCCCCCAGCTCCCTCAGCCAGCTCCTTTAGACTCTTCAGAGGCAGGGCTAACCCAAACCTGGGGACAGAAGGCCCCAGACCTGCAGATCCATGTGTTTAGTTCCCATTTTCATCTGACAGGGGTTGGAAATCACAAGCAAAGCCACTCAGGTGCTACCCAGCTCTTCTCTTCTGCAAATCCAGGACCAGCACCAGCCAATGGAGCTCCACTGGATTTGCACCAGCCAAAAATCTGGCTGACATTGTCCCCATCAGTGCTGGAATCCTCACATGAACCAGGTTTGGTCAACTCTGCCTTCCCTCCTTCCTGCTGGCTTTGCCCCAAGGGCTCTGGGGAAAGGGTGGGAGCATCCTCCACCCAGCAATGCCCCTGGACCAGCCTCAGGAGCTGCTCACAAGCATAAACAGCATAAATGACCCAATACCAGCACCATTTCTCTGAATTCATCCCCTCCCATATTGGCTATTTGCAAATGCAGACCAGTTTAAAAATCCCAGATTATTCTGAGTTGGAAGAGACTCCTGAGGATCATCCAGTGAAAGGCCCATACAGGGGTTGAACCCTGATCTTGGCATTATTAGCACCAAGTTCAACCAACAAAGTTGATCTCAGGGGCATCAAGAAGATGCCTGGTGTGGTTTTTGGGAAAGCAGGACCTGACATACACATTTCTGTCAAATCAAGACTCTTGCCTTTTGGCCAACATCATCCACTGACAAACACCATCCCTCTGAACCACACTTCCTCTTCCTTTCTCCCCCAGCTTTACCCACTGAGCACGACAGACACAGCCCTGTCCCAGCTACTCTGAAGAAAAGGAACTCTCCCCCAGCTCAAACCAGCACAGCACAGGGAAAAACCCAGTGGGTCTCTGATTTTGGATCCACAGGATTAGGGAGCTGGATGGACTTGTGTGAGGTGCTGCTCCCTCCACATACCTCACCCAGCCAAATTCTGCCCTTGTCCAGTTCCAGGGGTTTTTTTTCCACTTGAACATCAGTTTTAGAATAATTGAGTCAACAAGGTTTTCTCTGCATTTGATTTAATCCCTTTGTATATGTTTTGGGTTCCCCAGCTCCGTGCTCAGCCTGCCAGGGGATCTGCTCTTAAGGTCCATTAATCTTTCCATTTCTCCTGTTCTAAATGGACAGATATTACTGTTTGAAGCTGATTCATTGCTTCCTTCTTTTTCTTTCTTTTTTTTTTTTTAATTAAACAACTCTTATCATTTTTAGACCCCTCCATGCTAGAGCTGAAGACCTGGGAAGAAGAATAGAGGGTTTGTTGGAGCAGTGGTTTTTAGAAATCTTCTCAAAGGAAGTAAAATCTCAGACACTGCTCACACTGAAAAAAAAAAAAGGTAAAGACCATTTCACTGTATTTTAGGGCCCAGGATCTGCAACAAACGTCACAAGTAATCATGGACCAGCTCTTGACCTGCCACTGGTCGGCACAGCAAGGACACCACATGAGGACCAGGCTCAACCAATTTTCAATACAATGCACAAGCATCTTGCTAATTTTAATCTAATATTCTTTGAAACATCTGCACAAAAATACCTGCCTGGCTATGGGTGAGCTGCAAAAGTTGAGGAAAACTTTGCTAATCAAGCTGAAGTAAATTAAAGGAGGAGCTCATGCTGGATTGATGGAGAGCAGCCCTGGGAGAAGGGCCTGGGGGGGCTGGGGGGGGAGAGGCTGCACATGAACCAGCCCAGAACCCCCCGTGCCCTGGGCTGATCCCCCAGCGTGGGCAGCAGGGCAGGGGGGGATTCTGCCCCTCTGCCCCTCAGGGGAGACCCCCCTGCAGAGCTGCTCCAGCCCTGGGAACAGCACAGGAGGGACATGGAGCTGCTGGAGAGAGTCCAGAGGAGGCCCCAAGGTGGTCAGAGGGCTGGAGCAGCTCTGCTGGGAGGAAAGGCTGGAGAGTTGGGATTGTTCAGCCTGGAGAGGAGAAGCTCTGGGGTGACCTCATGGTGGCTTTCCAGGACCTGAAGGAGCTACAAGGAAGATGGAGAGAGACTATTTCCAAGGGCCTGCAGTGACAGGACAAGGGGGAATGGCTTCCCACTGCCAGAGGGCAGGGTTAGGTGGGATATTGGGAAGGAATTCTTGGCTGTGAGGGTGGGGAGGCCCTGGCACAGGTTGCCCAGAGAAGCTGTGGCTGCCCCTGGATCCCTGGAAGTGCCCAAGGCCAGGTTGGACGGGGCTTGGAGCAACCTGGGCTAGTGGAAGGTGTCCCTGCCCTGTTCCTGCCAGGGACTTGGAACTGGATGGTCTTTAAGGTCGCTTCCAACCCAGGACATTCTGTGATTCTATGATTTCCCAAGACATTCTGCCAGCAGAATGAGACTCACAGTCTCATGGCACCAACCAGCAACTTCTGTCTCCTGCATAAACACCACACACAGTTAAATTCATAAACTTTATGTGTCTTAGGACCTCCAATCTGGGACTTGGAGTCAATCTCGATGCTTCCCTATCTTTCCTGATGCTCTGTCACTCTCTGCCTCTGCCTTTTCCTGTTTTATATGAGGCTGAATCACCATTGTCTACAGGGGTTCTCTGCCAGATGACTGGTCCTGGGATGGGGCCAGGAGCACAGAGCCAGGATGGATTGAGCCTGCCATACCATGGATGGGATTTTTGGGCCCAGGCCTGGAGGGTTAGGGGGGAAGAGTAGGACCAGGAGCCAAGCAGAGACAAGACAGCTCCTGGGACATGAGGCAGCAGGAGCAGGGAGCAGAATTTGCTGTGGGTGTCTCTTAACAGTTGGGTTTGGTTGAACCAGACCTGGCTGCCTTCCAGCAAGGCCCTGATCTTATCTCTTCACCAAACAACTGCTTGGTGCCACAGCTGGAAAAAAGGATCTGCCCTTCATCAAGGAAACACCCCCGGGCACTTTCACTCCTGCTCAGGAAAGAGCAGCTGGAGCTGAAACAGCTCTGGAAGTGCCACCACTGGTGTGTGAGAATTGCTCCTGCCTTTGGAGGGACTTGTTCCTTGCAGTCCCCACAGAAGAGCAGGAGTGATTTTTCCGGATCCCTCCGGTCATGGATACCACAGGTCCCTCCTCTCCTGGAGATCAGACACAGGAGGGCTGAGGAAAAACAGGAGCACACGGCTGGAGGATGTGTGGATGGAGGATCACGGAATCACAGGATATTCTGAATTGAAAGGGACCCACAAGAATCATCCAATCCAACTCCTGGCCCTGTGCAGCTCCAACAATCCCACCCTGTCCCTGAGAGTGTTGTCCAAACCCTCCTGGAGCTCTGGCAGCCTTGGGGCTGTGCCCACTGCCCTGGGGAGCCTGGGCAGTGCCCAACCACTGGGAAGAACCTTTGCCTGAGATCCAACCTGACCCTGCCCTGACACAGCTCCAGCCATTCCCAGTTAAACACTTGATGCTGATTTATCTGCCAATACCCCAACCAACCTCTTTCAGTGTTTTGTGATGCTTTTCTGCTGGGCACACAGAACTGCCTACAAAGGAGTGTTGCTTCCAGTCAAACCTTTTCCTGGTGTCTCTTGGCATCCAGCCATGCCCAGCACTCAGCAGGTTGGGAATGCTGAGATGTGGCTTTCTCTGGGATTCCTCTTCAGCAGCAGCAAGGAGGGTTTGCAGCCTTCTCACCCCAGGGAGGAGAGCAGGAAAACTGCTCCCAGCATTTCCTTGCAGTCCAGGTGTATCCCTGTGCCGAGGAGTCTGTGAACAAGCTGTGACTGGAAAAGATTTCCAGCCTCACCACACCAGATCCCCAGCTCTGCCAAAACCAGCTGTTCCCAACCACACCATTTACCCAGAGGTCTGTTTTTGTCTCCTGCTGCAGGTTCCCAACAGGTTTTGAAGTGGTGACAGATGATAAATGTGAGAAAAGTCTGTTTAAAAAAAAAAAAGGGACTGTCTTCAATCCCACTGCCAGCTTTCTGTCACTGGAGCATTCCAGGGCTGGGAGTGTGTGAAGGCTTTCACCTTGATTATATTGATGATAGTCCATCTGCAAAAACACTATGACTTTATGTGTGTATATATATATATATATGCACACACATATATGTGCAAAAAAATAACCTTCCTTTTTCTTTATGTGGTCTTTTTGTGTCACAGGAATATGGGCTTGAACGGGACCATTAATGTCCACAAATTAATTTTATCCCTTTTGTAATCTCTATTTCCTTTTCTTTTTAACCTTGGGCTTCCATGAGTTTCCAGCCTTTTTTGGGAGGCCTTTTCAGAGTGTGGATCTTCTGATGGTCACTGATTTCCTACCTAAATTTCCTCACACTGTTTCTCTCACTCTGCTCCTGTGCCAGTGCTGCCCTTTGATGGGAGCAACCCTCTCCTGGCCCTCACCTTTAATCCCCTGATACACTTCCTGGGGATTTCCCCAGTTTCCCTTTTATGGGGAAATTTATTGATTTCCTGGTCACAAATCCCCACATCCAGGGCTGAGTGTCCTGTATTTCTGATATCCTTGGACATCCTCCCCCTTCTTCCTGCAGATCCTGACTGGACCATCACATCCTGACTCTGGCTTTGTCCAGATGGAATCCTGGCTCTCAGTGCTGAGTGTATTGAACCAAGTCCAGACTCAGCCCCATCCTTTCACCTGCTCCCATGTCCCAGTAGTTTCCTGTGCCACATCTGTGCACCTGCCCACACTTTTTCCTGCCCTTCCCAAGATGAGCATCTCACGAGCTGGTGCAGGGCTGTCCCAGCTCAGCTGGGCTGGAACCTCACTGGGTTCATGTGAACCTTAGACATGTTTTTCCCCACCTCCCTACAACTGCTCCAAGAACTGAGTCTGGATGGGTTCTGGCATTCCTCACACCCAGCCTCTGGCGTGTCCCCAGGAATCTGAGGTGACACCTTGCCTTTTGTTCCCAGACAATGCTGTTGTGCTTTTTCCCTCCTCGTTTCCTCTGCAAGGGCCATTCCCAGGGTTTGGCAGCACAGGCACTTTGCTGCAGTGAGAGCTCCAGGAGATCCCTGGCTCAGGAGACAGCAATCACTACATGACTTTGTCACAGCACTGGGGTGATTCCCAGGTCATCTTCCAAATGGAAAACCCCTAATACCATGTGTCTGCTCCTCCATGCTGTGCACAGGAGATGTTGGTGTATCTTACTGGCATCCCTGGATAGCTGGGCAAGGCCTGCAGAGCACACTGCACAGCCAACAGCACCACTGCCAAAGAACTCAGCTGGCTGGGATGACCTCCAGCCACTGGCACATCACAACACGTGGTCCCTTTGTGGGAGGGACCTGAGAAGGTCTCAGGACATTCCCAAGAAGGGAAGGGGTGTGGTGGTACCTCTGGTGGTACCTCTGATGGTACCTCTCCCTGCGGAGCCAGGGGATGCCTCCCACCCTCTGGGTAGCTCCCAGCCTTTCTTTGGGAAATTGCATCAGTCTGACATGGAAATCTGCGTCTGGATTTGTCTGAGGAATCTGCTTTTGGGGACACAGGGGTGTCACAGGCCTCCCTTCCCCATAAAACACTTGCTCAGTGCTAAGAGGCCCCAGGTGCTCCAGGACACAGAACAAGCAGTGGCTCCCAGCAGATTCCAGGTCCATCCCCATCCAGGAAGGGCAGTGCTTCCCAGGGAACACACACACATGTACTCCCAAGGAGGGGAAGTCTCAGAGCTGTTTTGTAAACACAGGGAAACACTTCCAAAGTCAAATTACAATTATAAAACACTCCGATTCCAAACTCCTTCTTCCTACTTAAACATTTCATCCCAGGGCAGCACAGAAGCTTTGCCAGAGGCAACGGCACATCTTCATTAAGATAAAGCTGCCACGAGGCCGAGGGGGAATAGCAGGATTCCAATTCATGGAAAATACCCTGTGCTACACAGGGAGGAGTTTTGGCCGGAGATGCTGGAAGACACGGATTCCACCTGGGCATCCAGAGCTCCTCCTGCTCCAAACAAACAGAGGCCCTGAGAAGTTTTGAAGTCAGTCACTGAAGGGTTCAGACTCATCTGAGACAGATCAAAGCCATTGGTTTCCACCGTGACATCATTCAGTGGTGTTATTGAGAAGGGAATTTCTAAAAAAATAAGTGGGTTTGGGACGTCAAGTGGAAGAGTTTCTTTCTCCAAAGGAAAAAGCAGGACTCCTGGGATTGTCATAACTTCATTTTCCTTCTGTGTTTTTCTCTCCTACTTTAATTTTTGATAACATGAGCATGGCTTTCAAAGCCTGTGAGTGTTGGAATCAACATGATTGTCAGTACAAAAATTCTGTGTAACTAAGTAGACTATACTATGCAATCTAAGCAGGCTATAGATATGTATGGTATAGAATATATATAAAATAAATGTATATATACAGATTTTATATATATGGTATAGAATATATGTCAAATACATAAAATAAATGTATATATACAGATTTTATATATATGGTGTAGAATATATGTCAAATATATAAAATAAATATATACATACAGATTTTATATACATGGTACAGAATATATATCAAATATAGCCTATACCCTAGAATATACACAACAGGCACATTCAGTATTTTCCTGTCCCTTTTCCATAATATAAGGATAAAAAGAAAAGCTAAAAAATCCTGCAAAAAGCATTTACACACAGGATCATCTTTTTTTCTGAGGAACTTATTGTTATTAGACATAATTTAGACCAAGATTTTAGTGGAATTCAAACAAAAAGTTATCTTTTGGAGTGGGAAGTAACCAGTTGTAATAGTGATTTAAGGGGATGATAAGAGAATCACAGAATATCCTGAGCTGGAAAGGATCCACAAGGACCATCCAGTCCAGCTCCTGGCCCTGCACAGACACCCCAACAATCCCACCCTGTCCCTCAGAGCATTGTCCAAACCCTCCTGGAGCTCTGGCAGCCTTGGGGCTGTGCCCACTGCCCTGGGGAGCCTGGGCAGTGCCCAACCAGCCTCTGGGGGAAGAACCTTTCCCTGATCCCCAACCCAAATATCCCAGGACAGCCTGACAGCCCCGACGCTGCTCGTTCCCTGCCCGGCCCCTTCCCCCGGGATGTGCCAGCCCTACCCCAGCCCTGCCCAGCCCTCGCTCATCCCCAGACACTCCCGACAGCAGTCCCTGCCCGTCACGCCGATGTTCGCAGTCAAGTTTGCACTTTAATCCGCTCACTTCCAGCCGACCGCCCGGGAAAGGCTCTCCCCCAAGGAGCAAAGCCGAGATCCCGGCTGGGATTTGCCGCCGGACGCGCAGAAAAAGCGAGGAGCGGGGTGCTGGGGAAAGGAAAAAAGAAAAGCAGAGGTGTTTTTAAAGATGCTGATTTAGAGTGCTATTAAAAATGCTGCCCACATAGCCTTTTAACCCTCCAAGATATCAGATAACTTGTTCTCTCCCGCGGCGAGATGAAGTGGCTCCCATTATCTGGGAAGGTCTGTATCATATCGGAATCTGCCGGCGCAGGTCAGCGAGTCCGTGCTGTTCTGGTCCCGGCTCCGGCGCTGAATTACATTTCCCGGGCACAATGGCTGCAGAATGGGTGGGTGCTTTGTCATTTAAACTGCATAAAGAGGCAGAAATTGATTTTTATTGTGGATCTTCATATCTAATAAAGCTCTGAGGGGCCCTTTTCTTCTCCGATTGAATGGCCATTGAATGCTTTCAATCTAGTTCTGTGTTTCATGCCTTAAACTGAATAGTGGCAGGAGGAAAATAGATGGGGGGAAGAGAGGCCAAGTCACTTTCCAGATTGAAAAGGATACAGAAGGGAAATAAATAAAAAAATAAAATAAAGTAAAAATGAATCAAGGAAAAAAAAAGCCATTTAAGTGGAAAGGGGAACTTTCCTGACGCCGAGGAAAAAATTGCTTTGTGTGATGTGCACACACATGGCCGTGCCGGTGGAAAGACGTGGGACTCCATGAGATGCTGCTGAGGGACCCTGATGGTACCTGTGTCTCCATTCCGTGCTTTGGGACGGGAAATTTCCATCTCCCTGGTGAAACCCCGTTAATGTTGCACATCCCAGAGCTGCCCCGCGTGTTCCCCTCGGTGACTGCGCCGCTCGGGCTGCTGGAAAACGGGAATGACTCAGTTTATGTTGCCATTAATTAGAGGAGAGATTGGCTTAGAAAACAGTGCTTTTTAATGTAATTAGTACCTAGTTCATCACGTCCTCCTCAAATCAACAAAGAGACAATAATGCAGAATGGCTTTTCAGCTCCTCTTTGATATGTATTGCTCATTTAGCCCTGTTCCCCTTGGGGAGCTTCATCACAATTAACAAGGCCAGTAGCGTTAGCATTAATTGGCCGTGCTGATGGTCTGATCTGAGATCCTAAGGAGTCCTCCTACAGCACTGCAGACTGTGGTCAGGCACTCTTGGGAGCTCTGCCTAATTGAATGTTGAGTCTCTCGATCGTTAGACCCGGGAGACAAAAGTCATTCCCTGCTCATAGGCTCAGCCTTTGAAGCAGCAGGACTTGGGATGAACGAAGTGCTCCCCAGCCGTCCCTGAAAAACTCGGGAAGGGAAGGGGTGGCACGAGGCAGCCAACTCCCCTGGGGTGCCCTCCTGCCCGTGTCACCAAACTGGAACTGTTCTGCACACCAAAATCTTCAAGGTCTTTGACTCCAGCACGTGGAACCCCAGCTCAGAGGTGTCAGTCTGAGGAGTTCATTTCTTGCATGGCTATTTTAACTGTTTCCAGAACACATGTGTGATCTGACTCATGTCCTTGTGCCTTCACATGTACCACTGGGAATCCCCTCCAACAGGGGCTGGTGCAAGAGATCTTATCAGCTCCCCATCCCAAACCACGGGGAACCTTTTATGCTGAAGAACATGATTTGTTTTTTTTACAGCTCCCCAAAACCCTGTGCTGTGGGTGTCTGTCTGCTTAACCGCAACAAAATTAAAGTCAGGAGAACTCCAAACTCTTGATGAATCCTGGACCCAAGCAAAGCAAAACTCCCAGCCCTGTGCCTGCAGGGCTGGTCCTTCAGTTTGAGCCACAAGGGTGTCAAGCTTCGTTTGACAGGACAAGAGCAAATGGCCTCAGGCTGTGACAGGGGAGGGTCAGGTTGGACATCGGGAGCAATTTCTTCTCTGAAAGAGTGGGAACAGGCCCAGGAAGGTGTGGAGTCCCCATCCCTGGAGGTGTCCAAGGAAGGCCTGGCCATGGCACTCAGTGCTCTGGGCTGGGGACAAGGTGGGGATGGGGCACAGGTTGGACTCGATGACCTCAGAGGTCTTTTCCAACCTCAGTGGCTCTGGGATTCTGTGATTCCTGTCCTTCCTTGCATCTAAGGGCATTAAAACCTCACTGAAATGTCCAGTGTCCACTCAGAGCCCCTGGTTAAGGTGGTCAGGAGGGCAGAGGCTTCCTGGCGGCCCATGGAAGCTCAGGTTTCCTTTTCCCCAAGTTCTGTCTCTCACATACCCCCAGTCACTTCATTCTTAGCACATAAAAAGGAAAAGAAGCTGAAGGTGCCAGTTGGATCTTTCCTCTCCTGTCCTGGAGAAGAAAAGTCAACTTTAAAGGTAAAGCAAAGCAAACCTCCCACTCCTTCCCTGCACATTTCCTTCAGGAAAGGGATTTTCCTTAGGCTGTTATAAAGTGAGAATGACTCAGTTTATGTTGACAATAATTAGAGGAGAGAATTTTAGTTTCAGGATAGTGTTTTTAAATGTCATTTGGCTTTTTATCTGCCTGTTTCATCACCCATAAGAACCTCCTCCAAAGAGCTTTGGAAGCCCCAGGCAGTCCAAGGAATGCCAAAAAATTGGGTGGTTCCAACTTTAAAAACCAGAAAATCTGCCAGCAAACCAAGTCTTCAGAGAGTGAGAGAAGCAAAACTGCCAAGAAGTGTTTGTCCTTCAGCCATCCCGTGGCAGAGAGCTCAGCACCAACCACTGGGGAAGGACCTGCCCTTCCCAGCACTGAGAATTAGTTTTCAGGAAATTGGGAGCCAAGTAGGGTATCCTGGTGGGAAAAAAAGAAAACCCAAACAAACAACAACAATAACAACTTTAAAACCGCAAACAAACAAAAAACAATCAAATAAAAAAACTAAAGAAAAACTAAAAAAAAAAGTAAAAAAAAACCCCAAAAACTCAAAAATTAACAACAAAAAAACCAAAACCAAACCAAACCAGACAAAAAAAATCAAAACAAAAACAAAAAAAAAACCCCAAACCAAACCAACCAAACAAAAAACTCCACTAAAAAAACAAAACTTCAAAACTTCCAAGTTGTTGCTACAACTCCTGGTTGTCTTTGCCAGGAGCTCAAGCACAATCTTGAAATGCATTGATGATCCAGAAAACCAAGAAAATGCCAGGCTGTACTCAAAAAAAGAGGGAATAATACTGAAAAGGCTGTAATGGAATAATGGAATTACAGAACTGTATGATCCACATTCACTCAGAATAACATTTCCCATTCCGACCTCCCGCCTGGAAACGCAGACACGGGAAAGGTCTCGGGGAGGGCAAAGGAAATTATTAAGGGCATGGAAAGACGCCCATGCAAAGAGAGATTAGAAAGATCATGGCCATATAATTTAGAGAAGACATGAATAAGAGAAGCCATGATAGAGATAGAGAAAATAATTTGCCTTTTTTTTTCTGGTTTGCAGAGCTTTTGTGGACTCAGCCTGCACTGGTTTTCCTTCAGATCCATGTGGGACTGGGATGTGCCTGGCAAACAGGAAAACAAACATCGTGGGGCTGGAGGGCACATTCCAAAGGCCTGGAGCATTTTGAGAGTCAAAATGAGTCTTTTAAACAAATGTTGTCCTTCTTCTGGTCCTGGACACAACGACCTTTGTATGAAGGAGGAATCTCTCAGGAACAGAATCACAGGATCATTAGGGTTGGAAAAGACCCCCGAGATCACCGAGTCAAACCTTTGCCTGAATCCCCCCATGCCCAACACAACGTCTGCTCAGGTTTGGAATACTTCCAGGATGGTGACACTTCCATGGGGACCCTGTTCTCTCAAGGGTATCTTGACTCAGAGGAATCCTCTTTGTCTTATCCAAACTTCAGTAACATAATATTTCCATCCCCTCTGCGTTCCACTGATTTTATTTCATACACCCTTCCCTGGGGACCTCTGCTCTGGCACTGCTGGTCCTCCAGGAATATCTCAGCAAGATGCTGAGCCAGTCTCCTTCCCTCAAATTAGTTTTGGGGCCAGAAGATCCCATTCTTGAACCCGTTCTAACATCTCACTTCAAGAGAGACACGAGGGGCTGGAGCGTGTCCAGGGAGGGAACAGAGCTGGGGAAGGGGCTGGAGCAGCAGGAGCAGCTGAGGGAGCTGGGGGGGCTCAGCCTGGAGAAAAGGAGGCTCAGGGGGGACCTTCTGGCTCTGCAACCCCCTGACAGGAGGGGGGAGCCGGGGGGGGTCGGGCTCTGCTCCCAGGGAACGAGGGACAGGAGGAGAGGGAACGGCCTCAGGCTGTGCCAGGGGAGGTTTAGGTTGGATATCAGGGAATATTTCTTCCCCAGCAGTGCTGTCGGGCATTAGAATGGGCTGTCCAGGGCAGTGGTGGAGGCACCATGCCTGGAAGTGTTCAAAAACACGTGGCTGTAGCACCTGGGGACATGGTAACCTGGGGGAATGGTTTGACTCAGTGATCTTAGAAGGCTTTTCCAATCTGAATAATTGTCTGATTTTCTGAAGTTGTCTCTCAGCAGAGTGAAGGTCTGTCTCCCTTCACAGAAGGTGTTTTGAGTAAATGCTGTTTCAAGCAAAGTCTTTAAAAGAGAATGTGAATTTTGGAGAGATACAAAAGGGCTCATACACATGAATACTTATCCATTTCTTCCACCTGTTGGTCTAATAGAAGGTTATTGGGTCTCTCTATTCAAGAGACTAAAAAGTCTCTCCATTCAAGAGGAAGCACTTCTGACACTCACGATCCCATCCAAACTCCAAGCCTTTCAAACTGTTCTCTTAGACAAAGACTTTCCATCCGTGGGCCAGAAGGGAAAAGGGGGGAAAAAAACCCCAACTCAGCACACAACAAAGGTATGAAGAATACAGACAACAAAGGTGCCTGTAAGAATGATCCAAATTAAATGGTGAGACTCCAGACGGACTCGAGAGACACAAATAGCTCGTGTAACCTCAAGGCACAATGAGGGACAGGAATGAAAGCAGAGATCAGCCGGGGCCAAGTGGTTTGTTCTCAAGTTCCCTGGGGAGGAGAAATCTCTGCAGCACTTCACAGAATGGTTTCCATCCTCTTCAGGTCCTGCCAAGGTCCACAATTAAAAAGTCCACGAGTTTTTGACCTTTCTGAATAGCTGATGGGTGTTTGCAAGTCTGAAAACAGGGTAGAGTTTTCTCAAGTTCCCATATATGAAAAAAATCAACTTTTGATGTTCCCAGTTATTGGCAGGGAAATCATGAGTGGCCTCTGAGCGATGGAGGCAGCTGAAGAGACCTGTGATGGTGTCCAGCAGTGTCCTCTGGGCTCCCCAGGGCATTTTGCAGCAAATCCTGGGGCAGGGGGACAGGATCTCAGCCAGGCCCTGTGGATAAGCTGGACACAGTCTTGTAGGATTGGCTGGTATTTCCTTACCAATCCAAGGTCCAAGCAGTTTAGGAGACCATCAAGGAGTGCCACAGCAGACCCACCACTGAAATACAGACCTTTCTCTACTGCTTAAAAAAGGCAAATCGAGTTGAACTGATTCTAACCAAGGAGAAAACTTGCTCAAACAGCAGCTGGGACAGGTTAAAGGCATAATTGTCAAATGAGACAGTGCCCAAAATTTCAGGCCAGCTGGCCAGGAGCTTTATAAACTGAGTGAATAACTGGCTGCTGGGTGCTACTGAGCTTTGCTCTGCACAGAATTCCCATTAAAACATTCCTGCTGGGCTGAATAATGCGTCCAGACTGAAAAAAAAGCCAGGAAAGAAATAGAGAGACAGAGCCCAAGATGAAACAAATCCTTTCTTGAACACCAAGCCTTAACTACAGGTTGTGAGTCCTTTAAAACACTTGGCCTGGAGGGTAGAAATCATCTTTATTTTTGTTATCTGCCGTTGGCAGCCGGCTGGCCCTAAAGCTGAGGAAGGTGAAGGACAGATCCTGCTCTCCTGGCCTTTTTTGGCCACTGCCCCAGCTGCAGATGAGCCTGACCCAGGGGGAACCCTGTGCTGGGGGTCAACGATGGGGAAGTTTCCAATGGCAGGAGAGGGCAGGTGGTGATGAAGGCTCCAGGTGAAGTGCTCAAAGGCTGAAAACGAGGGATAGTGCTGGTCAATGCTGCACATTCCACCCGTGGCACCAGCTGGGTCTGGCAGGCTCAGCCTGGGGATTTGCTGTGTCTCTCTCTGCAACCCCCTCCTGTGCTGGGTCTGTGGCTCCCTGGCACAGGGAGACTCATTCCTGGGAGTCGGTTTTGCCACGGAAGAATAAAGGGCACCTTCTCACAGGATCAGAGAATCGTTCAGGGTGGAAGAGATCTCTGAGGCTGGCAAGGCCACCCTGTGCCCCATCCCCACCTTGTCCCCCAGCCCAGAGCACTCAGTGCCACATCCAGACCTTCCTGGGACACCTCCAGGGGTGGGGACTCCAAACCTCCCTGGGCAGCCCCTGCCAAGGCCTGACAGCCCTTTCAGGAAGAAATTCCTCCTGATGTCCAACCTGAGCCTCCCCTGGCACAGCCTGAGGCCGTTCCCTCTCCTCCTGTCCCTTGTTCCCTGGGAGCAGAGCCCGACCCCCCCCGGCTCCCCCCTCCTGTCAGGGGGTTGCAGAGCCAGAAGGTCCCCCCTGAGCCTCCTTTTCTCCAGGCTGAGCCCCCCCAGCTCCCTCAGCCGCTCCTGCTGCTCCAGCCCCTTCCCAGCTCCGTTCCCTTCCCTGCACACGCTCCAGCCCCTCCGGGTCCTTCCTGAACTGAAGGGCCCAGAACTGGACACAGCCCTGGAGGGGCCTCAGCGGTGCCAGCACAGGGGGACAATCCCTGCCCTTGTCCTGTGCCCACTCTGGGTGTGGCACAGCCCAGGTGCCCTTGGCCTCCTGCCCACCTGGGCACTCCTGGGCTCCTGTCCAGCCGCCGTCACCAGCACTCCCAGGGCCTTTCCCAGCTTTCCAGCCCCTCCACCCCAGCCTGGAGCTGCAGAGGGTTGTCGTGACCTCCTTTCTTCTACCTCATGGCATAGTTGAACAGTTTAATCACTTTACTTCATTTTTAACCATTGCAAGAGCCGGGGTTTGGAGATGGATGAACTATCATTCCCACCTGGTGGGACAAATCCTTTATTTCTTTGTGCCTGTAGAGACTTCAGATGGGAAAAGGATCTTGTCTGAAATCCATCTTCACAGTACATGGGCTTTCCATCTATTGAGGGGTAGTATTAATGTTAATTAACTGGGTAATATTAATGTTGCAATTCCAGATCTGCCACATCTGCTCAGTAATTTCTGTACTGTTCATGTGGTACTTGCCTGTTGTCACACCCAGCCGCTTGTGCACTCCTTGTTTTGGGGGTTAATGGTTTGGGTTTCACCCTCACAAGTGTTGACACCTTGGACCTGAGCAGGCTTTGGTGACTGAGGTTGGTTCCCCGAGGTGTGCAGAGCCATGGCTGATATTCAGCATTGGCTGGGTGGAGTTTCCTCTGCCATGAGGTCCAGCTGCTCTCTACCAGTGGTTTCTGTTTTTTTTTCCAGCAGGACTCCCCCTCTCTGTGCTCTGCTGGAGCTCGTGTGGCTGCGGGAACCGTCCCTCATCTCTTCTAAAAAAATATTCCAAATGATGCGGGGAGTAGAAGTTTGAGTTAATTACAAATTATTCTCGATTTCACCAGCATTTTATTAACAAATCCACATTAATCCAGTATTAAAGCAGGGTGGGATTATAGGATTTCTCTCATCTGAAGCTTGGAGCAAGGGAAGTCTATAATAAACCCACCTATTCATTTGACACAAAGCTGTTCTATCAAATCTACCCCAACACATGGCCCCCCCGCCCTCCCCTCGACATACATATGCAATCCTATACAATGGCAACAGGATATTTTTATGATTAGCTAGAATGGATACAAACACAATCTGGGGTGAAATTGCCTTCCCAGCACCACTGGCCTTGAAGATATCTTTCTGGCTCTGCAGGCTGTGCAGTGACCTCATGGGAACACCTTCCACCTGGTGGAGGCCTCCTGTTCGAGCCCATTTCCACCCCAGAACTGCCCCCGTGGCTGTTTAACTGCCCACATTTGCTTAAAAGTCCATGGGAAATGATGCTTCCTCTGCAAATCGAGGCTCACACCTCGAGGTGGGACACACCAGAGGAAGACACGGATCCGAGCTGGGAGAAATAAGATGGAAAGGCAGAACTGTTTCATCTTGATCCTGCCACGGTCCTCAAAATTGTCTTGAAAGTTTTCACAAAAAGAAGCCAGCTAAGGGACTGAAATAGTTTGCTTTAAGATATAATCCTTTTAATAAAGTGTGAGGGTCAGAATTTCGCGTTGGCACTGAACATTTTGCTAAATAGGGCATGATGAGTTTGCTGTTCTGCTCCCGGCCTGGGCGCTGGTGCGGCGTGGGGGAGAATAATTGCATGAAATTGCCGTCTCTGCTGGGCTTGGTGCAGGTTGATCAGCCCAAAGTGTAACAGCTCCTGAGCTGAAACGATTCTTCTTAATTTTACGGACCTCTCGAACAAAAACCTTTCCCCTGACAACAGAAAAAAAAAATCCAGAGAAAAATGAAGAAAAAGTTCAGTTTTCGCAGACTTTTATTGTCTCGCTCATCAGGGGCACCGTGGAGATCTGAACACTGAAATGATTTCTTTTGATACCTCTAAAAACTCTCCGTTTTCCCACAGGTTTCTGATGAAATAAAAAGGGAATTTGCTCACGGATAATTCTGCTGATTCAAAAAGCTGCATTTCTGTCTCTGAAATCGGCGTTTTCAGCCAAATCTCGTTGCTTTACTCTCGATTTAGATGTGCCACGGGCTTGGAGCTGGGCAGAAATGAGACTGGTTGCCTCCCAGACATGTCCCTCTGGGACACGCTGGAGATGGGGCTCAGGAATGGGGCTCCTTCAGAGCCTTGTTGGGGTTTTTAGCATCTCTTTAAACCTGCTGTCCAGGCCTATTTTCCCAAGAATATTTTTGAGACTGGTAAACAAGTGAACATGTATTAGAGAAGAGAGATTAAGCCAATTTCCACCTCACCAGTGCTCTTTTGGAGAGTTAAGAGCAGTATTTTCCTCAGCCCTGGGTCTGGACCTGCTCAGTTCTCTGGTACAGATGGTTTCACCCAGCAGGGAGCTGGAGATCCCAGTGGCCACCAGCAGATTTTATGGTCCCTTTGCCCCAACCTGCCCTTTTTATTTAGAAGATCAATCCTTCTGTCTGAGCCTGAACATCCCAGAGACCTTTTGGGCAGATCACCCAGATGGGGTGAAGTTCACCCTCTTGCTGTCCAAATCCACCGATGACAAACCTGCTGTTGGCCTCAAGGTCTTCCCTTTGGGCAAGGCAAAGGCTGCCTCAGGATGTCAGCTCTTGCTTCTGACTATGGGTGGTCTGGAAGGTCTTTTCCAACCTAAATGGTGCTGTGATCTCTGAGTTCTTGGTGCCCAGGGCCTGGGCAAGCACCAGCTCCAAGCCAGATGCCTCCAGAGCTCCTCCAGCTCCTTGAAAAGCCACGGGAGAAGCAAGGACAGCAGCGATGGCCACACCTGAACATCGGGGCAGGAGGTGAGTGCCAGCTGGGATTCGAGCAGAGTGGAGCACATGTCCTTGGGGCTTCATTCCCACAGGCCCCTCTGGCCTCACTCCATCCATGCTCGAAAGTCGACCCAGCCAAAACCTGGGTTTGTCCTCCCCCCGGCAGGCCACAAGGGAAAACACTTGTACCACCTCTCCAAGGACCCCTTGGTGACATTTTCTGCATGATACAGAGTGGCCCCTGTGTCAAGACATCGGTGACAACACTGTCAAACAGCATTTTTGTTAATTCCCTCTTTCCAGGTCGCACTGGAAAAGCCCCCACCCTTCCGAGCTCTGCCGGGGCGGCTGCGAGGACTCGGGTGCAGCTTTCTTGGGAAGACAATTTATTGTCCACCTGCTCGTTGCCAGGTCTCTGCCATCTTCCCTGCAGGCAATTTGGAGTACAAACAACCCTTTTGTGCTTGTCACTTCAGGAGCTCCCTGATAAACACGGCAGTGGAGGGGAGCTGACGTGAAAATATGAGATACGTCCTGCCCGCAGCCTGTGCCAAGATCCCAGGCAAAAGGCACCACCTGCAGCAGGTCCTATTAACTAAATTAATGCTCTGGAATTTTTAAAGAAAATAAAAATGTAGTAAAAAGAGAATGAGGCCAAGGAAGTTCTTTTACAAATTAGCCATGATTTGCAAGAAAAATGATGCAATCAAGGCAGCTCCAGGGCAACAAACGAGCCCAAGGCCGAGACATCCATTACAGGGGCTGTTTGTATGAAGAAGTTTCTTCTCTCTCACCTCATCTCAAGCTTCTCCTTTGAGGTTTTATTGGGCATGGGTTGAGATGTGGATGCATGTGATCACGTGCAGAAGGGAGTGCTCTCCTGGCTGCCCCCAACCCTGACCTTGGGGCTGGAGGGGAGGCAGTGGCACCTCAGGGATGCACTGAGCAAGTTTGCTGATGATACTAAACTGGGAGGAGCTGTTGACTCCCTGGAAGTCAGAGGTGCTCTGCAGAGAGTCCTGGACAAATCAGAGGGCTGGGCAATCAACAACTGGATGAAGTTTGACAGATAGAAGTGCTGGATTCTGCCCTGGGATGGGGGAACCCCGGATGGACAGACTGGGAATGAGAGGCTGGAAAGCAGAGCTGGGAAAGGGCCCTGGGGGTCCTGGTGGTGCCAGTTGTCCCTGAGTGAGCAGTGCCCTGGCAGCCAGGGGGGACATCCCTGTCCTGGGGCATCAGGGAGGGGATTGTCCCACTCTGCTCCCACCTGGGGTGACCTCACCTGCAATATTGGGGCAGTTTGGGGGGACACAAATCAGGGAGAGATTGAGCCATTGGAGAGTGTCCAAAGGAGGCCACAAGGAAGGTAAAGGGTCCCAAGGGGGAGCCATCTGAGGAGCATCTGAGGGCACTTGGCTTGTTAAGCTGGAAAAGAGGAGGCAGAGGTCAGAGCTCATCAGGGGCTGCAGCTCCCTCAGGAGGCAGCTCCAGTCTCTGCCCTCTGTGACAGGGACAGCACCCAGGGAATGGCTGGAGCTGTGCCAGGGCAGGGTCAGGTTGGATCTCAGGGAAAGGTTCTTCCCCCAGAGGCTGGTTGGGCACTGCCCAGGCTCCCCAGGGCAGTGGGCACAGCCCCAAGGCTGCCAGAGCTCCAGGAGGGTTTGGACAACGCTCTCAGGGACAGGGTGGGATTGTTGGGGTGTCTGGGCAGGGCCAGGAGCTGGACTGGATGATCCTTGTCAGTCCCTTCCAACTCAAGATGGATTCTAACAGGAGCAGCATCCAGGGGACCTGCAGCCTGGTCGTGGTCGCTTGGAGGAGCCGGGAGGGAAGGACAGAGCTCCCAACCCCCCGGACAAGGGTGTTGGGACAACACAGGATCTGCTCTGGCCACAGCCGAGGATCTCCCGTGGGATCCCGTCTCACATCCAGGGCAGGGGACTGGGGCACGCTGCCCATGGGGAATGCCAGGCTGGCTCTGCCTGTCCCTGGTTGGTGCCACCAGCCCTTCATCCCCCAGCCAGACTCAGGCCATCAAACACATCCAACCACCGTGCAGCACCAGGCTCCCGAAAAGCCGGGCTCAAAATAACTGCCACTCTAATGCGAGCAGCAGACAAAGCCAAAGAAAAGCAGAGGAGCAGGAACCCTTCAAGCTAAAGCATGTTATTAAGGAATATTCCTTTTTTGAAGTTTGTTGATTTTATTTTTATCATATTTTAGCACAAACCCTTTTCATGTTATAAATTAAGTAACTGCTGCAGAAGGGTTATGTTGTGGGGTGGTTTTTTTTTTTTAGATGCATTTCCTATAGAGAGATTTTTAAAGTTTCCAGTACAAAAAAAAAATAATAAAAAAAAGTGGAAAGCTGTGTTGAATTATGTGATACATTGAAATTAAAATGAAATTCCAAATTATCTTGCAGTCAGGGGCTGATGTGGACTGAGTGATAATAAATAAAGGTTAAAAGGACATTGGCAAGTCTTTTTTCATGGCTTTCAATTTTTTCCCTCCCTGTTGTTTGTAAAAACCTCTTAGAAGATTAAAAATAATATTTCTTTCTCTATTGATTTTTTTTTTCTTTTTCCACATTTGAAAACAGCATTTATTTATTTCCTGTGTTTCTAATGGAGCCGGGATTAATGTGGCTTTATTTGGTCTCTGCTTGGCTTGTGCTTTCGTCTCCACACAGACCCTGTGCTGCCCAGGGAATGCTGCTCCTGAGCAGGACTGCAGGAACCCAGCACCAAATTGCTCGGCAAATTCCCAGCCCGGGGTCAAGGTCATCAGTAAATCCTTTGACCTTGGGGCAGCCACACAGAAAAGCTCAGCTCCTTTCATTCTGATTCCTGATATCCCCATGGCTGGGGTTGTGCCCGGTCCAAAGGCTCCATCCCGCTGTGTCCCATGTTCTGGAGGGAAGAGGAGATCACAGCATGAATCTCAGAATGGTTTGTCTCATACAAAGCCATGATGATGCAATATCTCTGGAGAACATCTGCCCACCTTTCCTGCTGGATCCACCCCCCTATTTTTGAGGACAGGCTGTAGCAAGGTGGGGGTCAGCCTCATTTCCCAGGAAACAAGTGCCAGGACAAGAGGAAACGGCCTCAGCTCCACCAGGAGTGGTTCAGGTTGGACATCAGGAGGAATTTCTTCCTGGAAAGGGCTGTCAGGCATTGTCAAGGGCTGCCCAGGGAGGTTTGGAGTCCCCACCCCTGGAGGTGCCCAAGGAAGGCCTGGCTGTGGCACTCAGTGACAAGGTGGGGATTGGGCACAGGTTGGACTCAATGGTCTGGGAGGGCTTTTCCAAACTGTGATTCCATGAAAAAAAAAAGGAAAATATAATTTTGTGCTCTCTGCTGTGCACGTGGGGAACTCCCTGCCAGGGAAAAAGATACAGCAACAAGAATTACTTTCTAGGGACAGCTTGAACTTGAACTGCTCTTGGGGACAATCCGTCCTAAGATCCAAGAGGTGAGGAATCCTCTGGAGTCAATGGGGAAAGCGGCATCCCCAGCAAGGAACTGGGCTGGCTGTGACCCCTTTGCTACCCTGGTCTCTTGCTCTTGCCTGGGACAGGGTGATCCCATTCCCACAGCAGGGACCAAGGTAGCATCCCAAAGTCTGGGAGAGCTCCCATCCCAGTGCAATGGGAGTCCTCAGCCGCTGGGGGACAGGCTGGATGAACTTCCTCATCTTGCTTTCCTCATCAACCTAAACTCTGTTTGAGGAGGAGGGGAGTGTTTCACTAATTATTGAGGGGGTTATTCCTGTACCCACTTCCAAGAAAATATCCCAGGTTGGGATATTACCTCATCCATAGGATCTGGTGGACAGAGCTCAGGAGCTCCACAGCCTGTTGGAGCAAAGTCACTCTGCTTTGCTCCCTCTTGGCCTTGAACAGCCAATATTTTGGGCAGAGGCAGAGGCTGGGCTTGGGGAGGAGGTGCAGGGGGAGGATATTGGGAATGCAGACAGCACACATTTGGTGCCAGCAAACCTGTGCCAGCAGAACCACGCTGGCAAACCCTGTGGGGCAGCACTGGTGACCCTCAAACCATCCCTCATTCTGGTATGAGTCATCCATGCCCAGGGAGCTGTTTCCTTACATTCCCTTACACTTCCATTCCTTATGTTCCCTTCCAGCACCTCCACGCTGGGAAAGCCCCTCCTGGAGAAGGCAGGGCATTTATTTTTGGGTGCATGTCACTGGTAAAACTGAAGCCATGGATTGTTTTTGTCCAGGCTCTGAGCCCTTTGGAAGGGGGAGACCCTGCAAAGACACATTTGTGTAGGGCCCAGCACAGCGAGAACTTGCAGCCAAAAAACCCCAGAAAACCCCAGAAAAGAACAGCACTGAGAGATGCTGCTGAGCTTTAATTCCTTGGGACCACTCCTTGGGACAGCAGCTAGTGTTTTGGGGTCATCAGTGTGCCAAAGAAGAGTGCTGAGAGCCAGGTATGTTCATCAAGACTTTCAAAGCCTTTGCTGTGTGAACCCAGTATTTCTGAGCAGCAGAGGGTGTGTTTCCTCAAAAAAGCAAAGGGGAAGAGCAGAGGGGCAACCTTTCTGTGGGGAAAAGCAGCAGATTTTACCATGGTTTGGCTCCCCTCCATTTCCCTTATTCCATGGAGAACAGGAATGTCCACGAGCTGCTCTAAACCACTGCAGGAGATGCACGTAAAACAGGCAGGATCCACCTGCAGAGGGGCTTTCTGGGGGCGAGGGGGAGGAAAAGAGGGAATTCAACAAAACCCTCCCCGTCTCCAGGTCTGCTCTGGGCAGCCAGCAACAAGTCCAGGGGCTGCCCGGCTCCGCAAGCGGGAAGTTTCTCCGGAGCTGACTCTCTTATCGCGCTGCCTCCGCCGCTGTGATACTTTATTAGCATCTTCCCCCGTAATCCCGGCAAAACTGAGGGGAAAGAAGTGTCAGATCAAAAGGGGGAGTGTGAAAGCAGCGGCTAAGCAGGTTGCTGGGATGCTAATGATGCTTCCCTCATTCTCTGAGTGTCACGCACAACATCCCTAAGCCCGGCGCGCGCGTAAGCCACACAAATGGCCATGTTTGTTAACATTCATGGGACTCTTTCGTCTGAGCTGTATTTCCTTGAGTACACCACAATGAAGAGTTTCTTTTAATAGGGATCAACCGGGAAAAAACAACTGTGAGGGACTTTTCTCTCCCTCTCCCTCCCTCCCGCTCTCTCTCACTCCCTCTCTCACTCTCTCTAAACCTTTTACACTGCGGTTGAACAAGCCTCTGGATAAAGACTTTATCCAAAAACCCCCTCTTTAAAGTTATTTCAAATTTCTCTGCAAGGCTTTCAGAAATCTGTTTGTTTGAGGGCAGAATTAGATGTGACCGGCGTTTTATTGTGACATAAAACCATATTTCTTCCCTGGAAGATTAAAAAATAAAATCGGTTAATAAGAAAAGCTGTCAGCAACAGAAAATGGCTGACATAATCCGTTTATCCTCCGAGCAATAAAGATATTGGTCCTTGGGAGTCTATCCTCTCTCTCATGTTATTTCGCCCAAAACATTATCTTCCCAGCATTCTGATGGATTAAGAAGTCATATGGGAGATAGCAGGGAAATGACAGATACAAAAAAAAATAATATCCTTTCATTTCCCCTCCTCCCTGCACTCTCTCTCTCTTTCTCTCTCCCATTTTCTCCCCGGCCCCTCCTTTCCCTGCCTCACTCTGTCTCTTTTTCTCTGTCCCCTTGGAAAAGTGCTCCTTCTCTTTATTCCCAGCATCCCAGAGCTCTGTGAAAGTCCCGAGCCGCTGACCCCAGTGTGGCAGGGAGGAACAACACAGAACTTCTTGGTCCCTCCGACACACACGGATGCTACAGCTCGGCACCATTCCATGGCCAAACTCCTCCTGGATATTTAGGAACTGTAGTCCCAGCTCTCTGTCCACACACTGAAGCATCTCTGAGCAACTTGTTGAAGGGAGAGAGACGCCATCCCCCCTCAGGTGTGGGAGGAGCAGAGCAGGAGTTCTTCCCTGGGGGGTTTTGGTGGGGAAATCCAGGGATGGAGGAGGGCTCTGGGCTTTGGAATCCTCTTCTCCATGGCCTCACCTGCAGCCACTGCAGGAGGCTGTGCCACAGCTGGGGGAGCAGTGCTGGTGGCTTTTTTCCTGTGCTCGGGGCCTTTGTCTGGCTCTCTGGAAGCCCTGGGGCTACTGGAGACAAACCCAGGGCTGAGGGCCTGGAGCTCCCTGGGAACCCTCACTCTGTGTCACCCACGAGCAGCCTTTGCATTCCCCCTTCCCTCAGGGAGTCTGAGAAGCCCCCTCTGCCCCCGGCTCCTGTCCTGCCACGTCCCTGTCCAACCCCACAAGGAATCCCTGGAAAGGCTCTGGAGGAGCAGGACTCAAGAGATGGGAAGGACACGAGGTACCACTGAATCCCTTCCCGTGCCCAGGGCAGGACCCCACAGATCTACAGCATCCCTGAGGGATGGCCACTGAACCTCTCCCAAAATCACCCCACCCTGGCCACTCTTCCGCCTCCCAAGGAGATTTATTCCACTGCTCCTCTCTCTTTAGCACCAGCGTGGTTTTTTCTGAGCATCTGACTTAAATCTTCCCTGCTGCAATTCAGGGCTGGTATTTCTCCTCCAGTCCCCAGCAGACACCAGGAGCAATTGACTGTCTTTCTCCTTCCAGCAGCCTCTCAGCCAGCAGAAGACCATCCAGGGAGGGAAGGAGCAAGAGGAATGATCTCCTTGTTCTCCCCATCCCACCTGTTTCTTCTCCAGGAGAGCATTTCCTGCAAGGTCGTGTTTGATTGATCCACAGCCCCTTTCCTGCCTGTCCTGCTCTCATTCCTCGGGGTCCTGGCTGGGGAGGGACTCCTCTCACCCTTCCCCTTCTTCCCTGCTTTCTCCTGGTCACCTCCCAGCCCCAGCTCAGCCTCCCCTCTCAGTTACAGGTGATTAAAAGGTGTTGCCAGGTTTGGGGGTTTTATCACTATGAGTCAAAATACTTGAAAATTGAAGGTTTACAGAATCTCAGAATGGTTTGGGTTGGAAGGGACCTTAAAGACCATCTCATTCCACCCCCTGCCACGGGCAGGGACACCTTCCATAGACCAGGTTGCTCAATGCCTCATCCAACCTTCTTCTTTTAAAGAAAAAGAAAACCCCAAACCTATTTGCTCTGGCAACTTTAATGGAAATTTTTGTCTCTTGTTTATTCTACTTTTCATTTCTTTTGCATCTGGTGAATATTTTAACTAATTTCTTCACTTTTTGCCCACCAGAATCAGCTCTGCTTTGCTATTTTGCCTGATTTCCTGGCTTATAAAGGATGTGTTGACAACTTTTTCTCACTATTTACCCGACATCCAGTTTGGGGTTTTTTCCATGGATATTTCCATGTATCTCTTGAGAAGGAATTTTTTCATTTTTAGAACAACTTTGTAAAACAAAAAATACGTATACATATATATATATATCTCCATGATTAAATGTGATGATCATAGAATCATAAAATCAGGGAGTTGTTTGGGTTGGAAGGGACTTTGAAGATCATGTAGTTCCAACTTCCTGCCATGAGTAGGGACACTTTCCACTAGACCAGCTCCAAGTTCTGTCCAACTGCATTTTGGACTATGTTAGGAAGAGCATGATAAGATTTACTTTATTTTTTAAAAAAATAAATTATCCTGAAAAAGCTCATTGGGACACTTGAAATATTTTAAAAAACAAAATCAGATCAAAATGACTTTTAAAATTTATTTTCCCTCAAAGTTTTGGTCTCTTCTATCTTCCACCAGAAAGTAAAGATTATAAAAAGTTTTTTGGACCATCACTCATTCATAAAAGTCCTTAAATGCCTTTTTTCTTCCTTCACTTAATGAATGCCAACATCTCCTTGATTTTATTCTGAAGCTATGAAGGAGCCTCCAAATCCATTTGGGAATGTTTGAAAGATCACCCTGACACCAGAAACATCGACACTGGAAGTGTCCCAGTCGACAGGCTGGAAGTGTCCCAGCAAAGTTCACTTCCAAGAGAAAACCCACCCAAATTCCAAGAGAAAATTCCCACACCCAAAACCTGCTGACCCTGCTGAACAGGCAGGTCTTACCCCTTCAGACAGGGTAAAGACCCAGAATTCCGGTGGTGACCTCACCATCTTCCCACATTTCTCCTCTCGAAGCAGCGAAAATCTGTAGTTTGTGTGTGGGGTTTATGTACAAGAAATAAGAACAGCAGAAATCCAGGGTGAACATGAGGAGCTGAATTTCCAGAACTCTCTGAAGATTTGCTTCATTACACAACCCCACAACCTGCCCAGAAACCTCGGGCTGCACCATCACAATGCTCTGGAAACACCAGTTCATTTCCAGTGAACAGATCCCTTTGCAGGGGAAACCTTCAAGCTGAAAATCGTATCCAGCCTTAACTCCATCCCCCAGTTTTGTGCCCACCCAGGCGTGAGCAGAGGTTCAAAGTACTGTTGTTTCCACCATGGGGCAAAGAAGAGCCTGAAGATCCTTTCCCAAAAGCTGACAGGCAGTTCAAGGGATTTCCAGAGGTGAAGAATGACCAGGTGGAAATGAATAAATACATGGGAAAAGTAGAACAAGGGAGTCATCTGCCTATCAGCAGCAGTTCAGGGGGCTCTCAGGGGAGGAAGTGGCTCTGATTACCAAATAAACAGAGGCCATTGGTGGCAGGGATGGAGGGAGATGAGTATATTTACTTCCAGCAGAGCAAATTTGTGAACTGCCTGTAAAACACGTGATTACGATGGAATTACATGTATTACATCCTGTGTTTATTCTTCTTATTATTTAATATATAGATACTCTCTAGGGCTGGGCTCAGAGATGAAAACCAGGGAGGAAATGCAGAAACAAAACTGGAATTCAGTAAGAAAACTGGAATTCAGTAGCAGCTGGATATAGAAAATATTAAAGCAAGAAAGTAGGGGATGTGAATAAAAATAAGTGTGGGATTTGAAGAACAGGGCTGAGTCAGTGTCACAGAGGTGGGTCAGCCCTCAAACAGCCACTTGGACACTTCTGAAGTGCTCAGATCAGTGTGTCCCTTGGATTAAACAGTTGTGCTCCTTCCAACCCTCCTGCACAGGTCAGGGTTTCGCTTTTGGTTGCACGTGAAAACCTCCTTTACCAGCTCATTTCCACTGTGACCTTGGGCAGGACACCTCTGCTTTCCACATCTTAGTTCCCCCTGTGGGAAACACGGAGGACACTCCTGAAATATCCCTGAGCCTCCTGCTGGGGCCTGTGAGTGCTCTGTGGTGACAGAGGTGAGGGGGAGGAGGCAGAAATGCTCCAGAGGGACAGAGGGTTGGTGGCAGAGTGCTGGAGTCCCTCTCGGAGGGTGAGTCCAGCTGGCTGATGTCTCTCCATCCAAGCATTCCCATGGCTGTGCCATGATTCATTGGTTTCAAAAGCTTTGGGAGGGCTTTACATTCCTCCAGTCACACTTGGGGCACCACCAGGACCAGGGAATTCCCCAGGGATGGCTCTTCCCGTGGGAAATGTCTGCTCCTTGCTGCACGAGGGCTGTTGGCCCACTGAGTTCTTGAATTATGGTGTATCTTCTAGACTGGAAACTCCTTTCTTTTGTGACCTGAAGAGAGAAACTCTCAATCATACCAGTGTAAGACATGAGAACTCTGCAGGTGTGATCTCCTGTAAGACCAGGAAAACCACGCTGGGAGCTGGTGACACACCATCACCGTTTGGCACAACCAGAGAGGCCAACATGACTGGGACAGTCAGATTTGGTGTGAGGCCACCCTTGGTGACCCTGTGTTGGGGAGTCTGGGACTCTGGTCTCTGAGACGCTGCTCAGAGTGGTCTTTGCTCCACCGCAGAGCCCAAAGATGGTCCTACCAAGACAAGGCTGCCTTGGTGGGAGGCACTGCCTGGACAAAGAGCAGCCCCTCCCTGCCAAAAATTACCATGGGGGTGGATGTGTGAAGGCTGGGAGGTGATGCAGAGGCTCGGACAGCAGCTTGGCAGCAGCTCCGGCAGCACGAGCCGCAGACTGGTGCCCCATGTGCTCACATTCCTCTGGAGGCACCTGGGGATGTGGTGAGATGAGATAAGGACCAGATCCCAAGGCATCAAAGAATCCGGGCAGCCCAAAAGCCCCAAATGGACACTGACCTTCAGTATTCCCACCTCTGCTGGTGGCTGACAGCACCCTCTGAGTGCTGCTCTGCTGGCACGGGAGACAGCGAGGATGGAGAGGAGGAGACACACACACACACCCCCACACACACACCCGCTCCCAGGGATAAAAAGGATAACTGGATCCATGAAAATAAGCCAAGCACTGCCATCGTCGGTCTAAATGCAGATAAGTATTGTACTGAAAACAAAGATTACTTGTACTTTGTAGATAGAGCCGTGTTTTGTTACAGGATGCTTTGTATGGAATTGGGTCACAGCAGAATATGAGCCAAGTCCCCCCCGCCCGCCTCCTCCCAGCCTCCCTCTCCGCCTGCCTATCCTTTGAATCTGGAGCCAAATCTCAAGGGGAACCGAGTCGAAATTGCGACAGTTTTGCCGGTTTTTCCCCTGGCTGGGATTTGCTTTTCATTTGTGGGGCAACACTCTGCCTCCCTGCCATTCATCTACTAATTAATGTCATTGATTAGGAGCTGCTGCCGCTCAGCCCTGTGTTTGCAAACCTCTGGAGGGAGAGGGGGAGCTGAGGTGCATCCAAAGGATCCCAAATTCCAGCGAGAGGGGAAGCACTAAAGCTTTGTTACCCTGCCCTCTGCTCCCATCCCCTTGCCGTGTCCTCTGGCCTGGCACACGTGCTGTGCACATCACCTTGGTATTTGGCCACCTTCTTCTCTTCCCCCCAGAGCAAAGCACCTCCTGTTGGCCTTCCAGAATCCTTCTGTCTCAGGAATGAGCTTGTACCCACATTATTTATGGGCCCTGATCCTGTTATTCCAGGGGCAAGTCCATGTCTTGGGTACCATCTACTGACATTTATCAGCAAAACAAAGTTAACACCCAAGACCTTGGCCAAGGAAAGTCTTTCCACATCCCAGGCATCTCCATTTCTCATCCACGACATTACAAACCAGATTAGGTACCCTCAGAAACCTCTGATCCGTGCCTGCCTGCTTCCCATGGATTGTTGTCCTCTTGGGTCACTCCTGAGTGAGAGTGTCAGGGAAGCCACAGAGGAGAGGACACCCAAGTTCTGGCCGTGCTCTCATGTGGGGATTTCCCAAGAAGAGAAACGTGGGAAATGCTGTTTTCTTATAGTTTCTAGTTTTTCCTGACAAAAAAACTGCTTTGGGGCTCTTTCTAAGGAACCAAAGCACAGGAAGCACTGTGTCCACCAGTGTCTATACCACAGCTGGAGGGAAGGATGGATGGATTTTTCCCCAGCTATGGAAGCCAGAAAGTTCCTTTTTTATTTTTATTCTTTTTCTTTTCTTTTTATTTTTTTTCTATTACTTTTTTCTTCTCTTTCTCTTTTTCTTTTCCTTTTCCTTTTCCTTTTCCTTTTTCTTTTTTTCTTTTCTTCTCCTTTTCCTTTTTTTTCTTATATTTTCTTTTTCCTTTTTCTTTTTTTCTTTTTCTTCTACATTTTCTCTTTCATTTTTCCTTCTGGTTTTTGTTGCTGGTGTTGTTTGGGTTTTTTTTTACCATGAGCAATATCAAGGGGGCTTTGAGAAATGGGCCAAACAAGGTGAGAGTTGTGACCTCTGGGCTCTGACACAGCACCTGAGACTGGACCTACCAGTCCTCAAGCAAGATCTCTGGGAAATGTGAAACTTTTTCACTCTGAAAAGCACAGGGAAGTATTTTGAGTTAATGGCCACTAGATGTCTGTTGGAATGTTCAGTATTGGATCTTGGTGGGATTGCTGGTAACTGGTCACTGTTTATTTTATGCATAAGAAGTCAAACTTCCAGTGGTACAAGCTGGAAACTTGTGTGGATTCCCAGTTTATCCCACAGTCACCAGTCTCATGCTCTGCCATAAGACAGACCTACAACTGCTTTCAGAGGCCACCTAAACCAGCCTGAGCCATGTGGCATCTCCAAACCCTCTCCCATAGGTTGGACTTCCTCTCCCAGGTCACCCCCATCACCACCTGCAGGGTTCCAGGCTGACATCCCACATTCCTGCACTGTGGATGAGTGATAGTGAGATGGGTGAGGCACCTCAAACACCACCAGTGTAGTCCAGGACGGCAAACCCGGGACCTACTGGGCTTAAAATCTGCCCCATTTTTATCCAGCCTGGCTTAGCAATGTTCAAGGCCGGGCTGGACAAGGCCTTGAGCAACCTGGTCTAGTGGGAGGTGTCCATGGCAGGGGAGGGTGGGACTGGATGACCTGTAAGGTCTTTCCAACCCTTAACATTCTATGATTCGATGATTTTTGGAGCTGAAATGACACAGGGCCTGGAGCTGTGTCAGGGCAGGGTCAGGTTGGATCTCAGCAAAAGGTTCTTCCCCCAGAGGCTGGTTGGGCACTGCCCAGGCTCCCCAGGGCAGTGGGCACAGCCCCAAGGCTGCCAGAGCTCCAGGAGGGTTTGGATGATCCTCTGGGGCACAGGGGGGGACGCTGGGGGATGTTCCTGTGCAGGGCTGAGGGTTGGACTGGATGGTCCTTGTGGGTCCTTCCAGCTCAGCCCATTGTGGGATTCTGTGACAGAGGCTGGTTTGTCTCCTCCTCTCCCCAGAAAGTCTGGATATCGTTCCTTCAGAGCCGTCATTTCTCCAAGCTCTGTGCCTGGGGGGCTTCAGGCGTCTTCTCAGAAAGAAGAGGTTTTTTTCCCAATGCTGAGTCAGGTCTCTCCATTTCCCTCAGGGGCCTGATCCAGGCACCACCAGGGCTGATGAATCCCCAGCAGGGACAGACGTCACGGCGTGGAGCTGCATAAAGTTTTTATGGGTGCGGGCTGGGAATGAGGCCCATAACTCACCCGAGCTGTGCCACCTGTGAGTGATGCGCCCATTCCACACTCTGCGGATAAAACCTTTATGGCCCAGCTCAGCACCGGGGATTGCATCTAATGTATGCACCACTGTAATGACGAGCGCTGAAAACCTGCTTTTTTAACCTGTTTTCTCCCCCTCTCACCCCCCTTAATCCTCCCCACCCTTAAATACCCCTCCGCGTCTGCTCCGTGCTGCTCGACTTCTGCTTTGTCAACTACCTGGGGAACCCATCCCATTGATATTCCGGACAAGGTTTTGATTTGGGGGGGAAAAAAAAGAAAAAAAAAAAAAAAAAGAAAAAAAAAAGCCACACCACAGAGTGAGCGGCATAATTTAAAAATCAAAGAAATTCATTTCAGTAGTAAAAGGTTAACAGCCTTTAGGAGGAACACTTTTTAATCACCCACGTCTAGACTCTATCACTCGAATCACCGGCAGCAGGAGTGAAATATGGCTGAGCCCCCGTCACCAAACAGCACCTAAAGACTGTTGTATTTAATCATGTCTGTGCACTAGTTATGGATTTTCATTATGATTCCCGATGCTGTTGCGCTGTGTAAAATATTAATATCCATAGTAATGATGCATGAAGCTTGGAGTGTAATTTCTTCACTCTCCTTGTCTGATATTAAATTGTTACCACTTTATCATTTGTGTAGAACTGCACGTTTCAATTAATCTTTCCGTATCAGCAGCCCTGATTAATATAGATCATGATTCATAAGCTTATCGTCACTATAGTTTTAACAGATCATTTATAAAGATCTTAAATTTCAGGGCCTGGGAGGCGCAGCCACTCCGTCCAAGGCTTTTCTCACTCCTTGCTCCAGCAGGTTTCTCCATTCACACAACTAATTCTGGGGAAGAAAATTAGCCAGATAAAAATGCCTCCTTGATTTTTTTGATTTTTTTTCTCACCTTCACTCCGAGCTGCCCGTGAGCTTCCACTGTGTTCTCCTCGCTGAGCTGGAGGTGTGTGAGTGCAGCTGCTCCTCAACTTTGGTTTTCTGTGGTTCATCCCCTCTGTGGGAGCTGCCCTGGAGAGCTTACATGGGTTTTCATAGAATTATAGAATGGTTTGGGTTGGAAGGGATCATAGAGATCATCTCATGGCACCTTCTGCCATGGGCAGGGACACCTTCCACTAGCCCAGGTTGCTCCGAACCCCATCCAACCTGGCCTTGGACACTTCCAGGATGGGGCAGCTCCTTGATAATTACTGATCTTCCTCCATCTCCATGTTGTGGTTAATTTTGGTGCTGGAAGGCAACATGCTACAGTCAAGGGCTGGAAAATCACCAAGATAATCATGGAGTCAGAGAATGGGCTAAGTTGGAAGGGACCCACAAGGATCATCCAGTCCAACCCTCAGCCCTGCACAGGAACATCCCCCAGAGTCACCCCCTGGGCCCCAGAGGATCATCCAAACCCTCCTGGAGCCCTGGCAGCCTTGGGGCTGTGCCCACTGCCCTGGGGAGCCTGGGCAGTGCCCAACCAGCCTCTGGGGGAAGAACCTTTGCCTGAGATCCAACCTGAGCCTGCCCTGACACAGCTCCAGCCATTCCCTGGCTGCTGTCCCTGGTGCACTTTCTTCTGGCTAGAAAGGATTCTTTCCCCTTCACCCCTTCCCAAAACCTTTACAAAATCATAGAGAGTCAAATTCTACATTTGCATGAAGTGACCTCCTGGCTGGCACCGGCCTCTCTTGTCCATGTTTTCCCAGATCCATGGGAGGGAGTTACTGCCCCAGGGCTCCTCCAAGGCCATTACCTTGGAGCTGGGAAGCGACACCCACCACGGACCCTCCTGATCTCCCTGTGGAGAGGTTTGGTGTTCCCAGAGTGCACAGACCCCAGGTCTCCTCAGGCAGGATGCTCTCCTGGCCCTGCAGCTCCTGGCACAGATGTTTGCCTGGAAAATTAATGGCAAAAAGCAGGAATTGCTGCTCAGCTGGGGACGAACAGACAACATCTCACATGCGAGATGCTTTCAGGACACTCTTATAATCGTGGTAATGAAGAACAGCAACAGATTAGTCATTTTTTAGTGGATAGAGCTGGAAAAGGCGCATTAGATAGTTTAAAAAATCCATCAAAGGTCCCTGTCTAGCTTTCTGTATATTCTCCAGGGCTTTGTCAAGTGATTTTAAGTGTCTCAAATAATGGTGAGACACATGAGACTATTTAAAATCCTAATAGGCAACTTTCCCCCCCTCCCACTTACATATCTTCTTTCCCGACAGTCCCAGAATTCCTCATTATAACACTCAGTTGTGATCTGCAATAAGGATGTGGGGTTAACAAGGAGCAGCAGCTCTGGAAATCCCAGTGGGAGCCAGGCAGGAGCCGGAGCAGTCAGGTTCCGAGCTGGGTAGGGAAGGGGCACGGAAAAACTGGGAATTAACAAATCTCTGCCATTTCCTTCCTCACCTCTGTGCCCGTGACACCCCTGAGTCGAAGCACAGCTCCAAGGAATCCCTCTCCCTTTGGAGCAGGATCCTGGTGAGCTCCTCTCCCTTCTGCTTCCTGCCCCTGTACAGAACCAGGAGGATGTTTTATTAACCTCCAGCACTCCCTAACTAACCAGAGGGAAGGGAAAAACCCCGGGAAGTATACATCCCTATCTGAAATCTATACAGCAAGACAGATCTGGCTGGAGCAGTCTTTGGGGCATATATACATTCTGAGGCTACAGTGAAATACAGCCTGAGATTTGTCTCCTCAGATGAGATAATGTAGCTGCGTTAACAGCTGCAACTGTCACTTCCCAGTGAAGGAGTGGGTATTGTGTTGAGTACATTTGCAGGGCAATTTTCCAGTTGGAATAAAAGGCTTTCCGAGGTGAATTTTGCTCGGGTTTTATCCATCTATCTGAGGTTATTTTTATATATATATTATACAAATATTGACTGGTTCTGAGGGCAATAGAGGTAAAATATTGCACTAGGAAAGAAAATAGTTCCCAAGTCTCTCTCTATATATTTTGGCCTCAGCTAAAGGCTCAGGGCAATATATGCCATTTTTCCCCTCAGGGCACGAAATTTTACTGCTCTGGCTTCTTAGCTATTTTATTATCCCTTTGTATGTTTGTATAGAGGGAAGAGATAGGGCAGTGCTGGGCTTGGAGGTTGCTGCACAAAATGTGCTTGGGAAGAGTTTGGCGTGAAAGGGGAATTTGCGTTGCCGGGATCTGTGTTTCAAAAGGGCTGTGGAAAACACAGATAAATACCCTTCCCCATGAGGTGGTTGGGTTTTTTTCCCCTCCAAAAATAAATGTAATATAATAAATTCTCACCATTATTCATGATGGGAGTTCCAACAGAGATCAGGGCTCTGCTGCACCAAGCTCTCCGAAATACATTTTAGGTAGCTTAGGTACCAGGCAATTTATGCATGGACAGAAAAGCTGTGCTGGTTTAAGGAGATCCAGACTTTCAGTGGCAGCAATAGAAATTCCTCCCACATGCACCTTTGCACACCCACCAAGCTGAGAATGCAGCATCCATGTGGAGAGGTGGGTGCCCAAACCCCTTTGGATGCCCAGTGAGGGCAAAGAAAGTCTCCTTTCCAAATTTGCCCCTGAAACCTCGGGTAGCCCTTTTTTTGGATAAGCTCTGAAATGCCAGTGGGGGTGTCAGTGAGGGCTGGTGGCCAAGGAGGGGGGATTTATCTCAGGGTTTGGCCTTGGGGCATGGACAGGACAGTGTCCAGCTGTGGGCTCTGGGCTTCCCCAAGGACACTGTGCAGCTGCAGAGGACACAGAGACACCAGGGTGGCTCAAGGGCTGGGGGACAGGAGCTCATGCTGAGATGCCTGGGGAGCATAATCCCATCAGTCTGTCAGAAGGAAAAGTGAGAGCTCAGGGCTTGAGGGATTCTGGGCACCTTCCTGTTGAAGAACAGGGCAAGGCTGAAAGGCCAGTGAGTGGAAACTAAACCTAAGTTCAAGCAGGAAACTAATTTATACCTGGAGCTGGGGTGAGCAATGGTGGGGGTTTGATCCTTCACTCTTGGCAAGTCAAGATGCACTTGTTCCTCTGCAACATGTGCCTGGAATAACTATCAGTGGGAGGAAAACCAAAGGGTGGTTCTCTCTAACTCCTTGTAGCTCTAGTCTTGGTTTAGGTCTTCCCCAGGGACCTGTTCAAGACCCTTCCACCTATTCTCCTGTCTGCTGTGGTCTTAGAGGAGGCACCTGCCCTGGGGACCCACCTCTCAGACACAGCAAAGGCATTTCCCAGCAAAGCCATCCTGCAGAGCTGACCCAGGCGAGGTGCAGCCACCCAAGCCTTATCCCCAGAGAGGTGGCAGCGAGTCCCCAGCACTCCCCGTTCCCGAGCAGGCAGAGGGAACCGAGAGAGGAAACAAATCACTGGTGGCACCTATAGCCACATGCAGAAATTAGAGAGTCTGACTATAAGGTCACAATAAATCAGTGCTCTGACAAGGAGATCTACCCTTTGTCCAGGGTAGAAGATTTATCTCTGACCCCAGGCAGGGGCATTTCTTCCTTGATTTGTTAAATGCTGAGCAGAAAATGGAGCAAGATCCGAAGCCTGATGAGGCCCTGATTGCAAATGCTCGACCCCACGCCCGCTCTTTCCCCTTCGGCAGGCGCGACACACTCGCTCCCGGGATGCTGGATTATCTTGGATGGGAGCCTCTATTTTTTCTCCCCGTGGTGGACCAGCTTTTGCAGAACTTGATGATGTGGTTTGTTTTCCTGATGACATTTTAATCAGAGGGCTCTCCCTCCCAAGGCTGGGGAAAGCAGAGTGCTGTGGGCAGACGGGATGGGTGGGTGCCAGAGGGAGTCACGGCACATCCCAGAGCAGAGACTGTGCTGGGGTGCAGGAGGAATTAACACACTGGGAGGAAAAGAGGCTTTGGAATATGGGTTGAATTCCCAGGGTTTCTTTTAGGGAAGTCTAAAATTCAGCCTGGTCAGGAGGGAGTGAACTTTGCCAAGTGAAGGATTGCACGGCCAGTGCACCCCGGTTCCCACGGCTGGCTGGACAGGATGGAGATGATTAAGTGACCTTGGCTAAGACCTGCAACCAGGAGAGAGGAAAACTGTGGGAACACTGGTTACACCTGAGCTCTGCCTGGTCCAGGACCAAGCACAATGACCTGTCCAGCCATAGGTCTGGGCTGTCCCCTGTGCCACCTCCATCCTGATGGACCAGCCAGCTCCAGGAGCATCTTTGCTCCACAGCATTTCCTCCCTCACCTCCACAGACAACACCTCCAGATGTTCAAGGTCCACTTGTAGTGGGTTTTACACACAATTTAGAGCAACTTGAGCTCCCTTAACTAAACCAAACCCCTGCTGCCATCCCATCTACGCTACAGCTTGAGACACTGGCAGCAGCAATGGGAAAAACAGGGAAGAACCAATGCCATTCATCTTGGTATTGCTTTACAAGCCTTAAACTACCAAAGCTCTTAGTTTTCCACTTTTTTCCATCTCTCACCACTAAATTATTCCTTAACTGACTATTGTCACGATTTGAGGAACTTTTGACATATTATAAATGCAAACATGCCCATAAATCTCACAGTAAAAACTTAACATGAGGAGCCTGAATAATCACAAACAGTAAATATTTTGCTGTGGCAGTGGTTCAGAGGGGAAAAATTAGCATTTCGCTTCAGTTTGGCCCAAATGTGTTTTGATTTCCTCGGAGGTTGTTGAGGGTTTTTTTGGTGCAGTCTCCTGTAATATAAATAATAATGTAGCCAGATGCTTGGTACATAAACACATGGCTGATGAGCAAAGGGATGTGAAGGATAATGTTCATCATCTTTAAAGCACTGGGAAACAAGGCTACTGGTCTTAAACTGTAAAAAATTCACGGCATAAACCAAATGTTAATATCCAGGCAGAGTCACAGCCTGTCTGTGGTGATGGGAATGTCATGGAGTGATGGTGCAACATCTTGCCCTCTCTGCACGAGTCTCAAAACATTGTAGAGGTCCCCAGTTTTGCAGGAGAGGGCTGGAATGTGGGATTATGCCATGAGGGAAAACAATAATTGTCCAAAATCAGCACAAGTGAGAGAGGACCTGGCTCACATTTTGGTTCCTTTCTGCTCCATCTGGAGTCACTGGAAGAAGGAGGTTCAGTCCCTCCTGAATGGGCCCAAAATGTCTCTGTTCAGAAAAGTCTTTCAATCCCAGGGCTAAAATTCAGCATGATCATGAGGGAATGAATTTCACACAAATTAAGGATTGCACCACCAGTGCATCCTGGTTTCCAGGCATGGCAGGACAGGGTGGAGATACCCAGGGACTCTAGAAATCACAGAGATTCCCCTGGAAAATAGGTTACTTCTTTCACCCAAGAAAAACAGTTTTTCCTGTGATCACGTGAACCACATCTGAATAAAACCTTCCCTCTGAGTTACAAAGAGGAGCCGATCACCTTATTAAATATATGTTAAATATTTCTCATTCCTCTGTGCACGTGAATCGAAATTCCAGAGGTTTAACAGCATCACAGGCAGTTTGGGTGGATTCCTATTGTCACATTTCCTGAACATCCTCCCAGATTCCAGCGTGCCACAACAGTGACAGTGGTACATAATCGATTCCTCCTTTGTGCAAAAGTCTACAGCCACCTGGGAGAAAATTCCCAGCACCCTCTGCTCCAGGAAAATCTGCATGGAGCTTCACATTCCTGTTCCATTGGTGCCACCTATTGGTAAGTGCACAAGTCATCCCGGGAAAACAGGCGTTTCCTTGGAGGAGCCAGGACAGGGGCATGGGCCTCTCACCAAGGATGGCCAAGGTGGACATCACCTTGGACCAGCTGGAGTCCAAGCTCCTTTGGTCTCCTTTGGTCTCCTTTGGTCTTATCTCCATTGACCATTTTCCACCAGCTCGTGAACCATCAGCCAAACCTCCTGGTGCTGCCAAGTGGAGTAGGAAGCCCAACAGCTGGATTCTGCCTGGCCTGGCCACCACTTCTGTCCTCTGGAAAAGGTCAGTCACTGGTCTGTCCAGTGAAGGATGTGGTGCCCTTCGGAGTCTGCCCAATCCCCAGCGGATCTGACCTTCCCAGAAGCTCTCCTTGGTTCCAGGTTTGTCTGACACAGTGACTGGGCCACCAAAGCACCTGTGTGATGTCCTTGGCATCCATCTGTAGGGCAAACTCCCAGAGGGAGTTAGCTAATGCTACTTCCAGAAAATGGGAAAAATCCTGGTTTATGTGGTTTAGTTTGATGCCTCAGTTGAACAGTTTATCAAGAATGACTCTGTTCTTTTTCTCTATTGACCAGGTCTTCCTTAAGGAAGACTTCCCAGACAAAAGGAGGAATAAAAAAGAGTCAAAATCCCTGATTTATAAAGATTAACAATTAATGCAGATTGACCACTTTATGTCCCTGGAGAGCATCTCCCAGGAGAGACCCATCCTGGGTAAGGAGAATGACAGTCAGCTGCACTCTGACCAACCCTGGCCAGGCAGAAGAACTTGTCCCCAGGCAGGCAGAACTTCTCTGCACAACTGGGACTTGGCAATGATTCAAAGTCCTACTCCAGCAGATTATGTGGGGCCACGAGCAGCTCCTGGGCCGGGGATTTGTGCCAGGTCCTCCCACAGTTCAAACAAAGCCCTTTTTCCTCAGCTGTGTTCTCCTGGCCAAGGCTGTCCCCAGGTTTTGGGGAGTGGTGACAGGGGAGGGAGATCAGAGGGAGAATTTGTGGCCTGGGTGATCCCAGGAAAGCCCCAGGTCTGGATGTACTGGGACATTTCCTCCTGCAGGGCAGGGCCATTGTCCTAAGGGTGTTCCCACCTCAGAGTGCAGGAGCAGCAGGTGACCCCAACCTGCACCAGGCCAGCCCCCAAACCCACAGATTATCTGGATGAGTCCTGCTGGGAACACCCTGTTCCCATCTGATGAGTCATTTCTGGCAAAAGCTTCTCCCACCTCATTTTCCACGTAGGCTGGAGCCAGTCCAGAAAGGTGCTGTTCAGCTCCCTGCTCACCTCCATCCCATCCTTTCTGGAATTCCCCAGCTCTTCCAGAGCCCCCCGTCTCTGATCCCAACACAGCCCTTCCTGTCCTTTACACTTTCATTTCTGTTTCTTTACATCTTTATTAAACTGTATTGCCACTTTGATAGGAAAATTGAAAAGAAAAAGATATGAGGAACAACAAAAAAAAGCCATAATTATGAAGATTCAATTTAATTTTAAAGGTTGTGGAAGGAGGAAAAAAAAAGAAGCAGGAGAAGAAGAAACCAAATTAATTTAGCAGGAAAGCATTGCATGAAATATTGTTGGAGTTTAATAACCATGCAAAGACAGATGATATGTGTGGAAAAATTAGTTGTAGGACCTCATAATAGTCTATTAATATTTTCTACAGGCACAGAAACCCTTTGCTGAATGATTGTAACAAAGTAATCTTTCTTTCTTTTTTTTTTTCTAAGGCATTAAAAAATATCTTCAAAAGGAGGAGACGGCAGCAGTGCACAGAGTGGAGACCCCGGCAGGGAATGGCAGATCCTGGCAAGGAATGGCAGATCCCGGCAGGGAATGGCAGATCCCAGCAGAGATCCCTCCCAGGCTCCTCTGCTCGGCCACCACGGAGGGGCTCCCCCAGGCCCCTTGCTGGGGGCAGCAGCCCCAAAGGGCAGGACGAGGCCCCTTGGCAAGGAGTCTCCCCCCTCTTTCCATCACACACGTTTCTTCTTCCAAACCACCTGCCAAGGGTGGGCGTTGGCCTCGGGAATCTCAATGTGGAAGGGGACAGGTGCAGTGGGGATCAGTGGGACGGGGCCATGAGATCCAGAGAGGGGCTTGTGCCCAGCCCCACATGCAACTGCACTCTTCCCTTCCCTTCCCTTCCCTTCCCTTCCCTTCCCTTCCCTTCCCTTCCCTTCCCTTCCCTTCCCTTCCCTTCCCTTCCCTCCCCAGGGAGGTCAGACTCAGCTCTGCCATCCCAGTCCTGTTTCCCACAGATCTGCTACCCAAAGAGCCCAGAACCTTCCTGCCCAGCCTCTCTTTCCATGGTGGGGTTCTGCTGTCCCCGGGATGTGACAGCAATGGGCAGGTGCCCCACAGACACAGAGGAGCATCAGCCTTTTCCAAGGTGTCCTCAGGAGACCAAACGTCATGACCGGGTCCTTTCTGAGCCTGGAGCGGCCTTGAGTTTGGGTCAGTGCAGACAAAGATGCTTGAGTTGACTTGTCATCTTCTGTTCCCCACCAGGGACAGGGCACGGACCTCCCAGCCCAGCGTGGGGGTGGGAGGCTGGTGCTGATGCTGATGCTGAGGATGCTCAGCCAAGGCACCGGTGCTGCTCAAAGCCTGAGGCAGCTGGAAGGAGCCCAGATTTTGGGAGGTCAAATCAACCTTCCTACCCATCCATGCTCATCTTTGGCAGCATTTGGCTGGTCTGTAAGGGTGCATTTATAAAATGTTAGCCTGTGAAGGGAAGAGCAGTGGGGTTGTTTCCAGCACACACACAAACGTGTCCTTAAAACCAACAACCAGCTGGAACCAAACATCCCAACTGCCCCAAGACAAAGGGTGGGAATGGGAGCCAGGGAAGGGAGGTCTCTGTCTGTGGACGTTTTCACTTGGTCTCTGGAAAGGATGTATTTCCTTGGTCCTAAATGGGATTTGCTTTAGCTCCAGACAAAACCCTGAGGATCCTGTAAACTCAACTAGGTCAGTCCTGCAAGGAGAAAAAAAAAATTACATGAAAGAAAGAAAGGAAAGGAAATTAAAGGCTGAAATGAACAAAACAAACAAACAAAAAATTTAAAGAATGAAATGGAATGGAATGGAATGGAATGGAATGGAATGAAATGAAACAAAATATAAAAATAAAATAAAATAAACCCAGGACAAAACCAAACTGCAATTCCTCATTCAGCTTCCCCTTTCTCCTATTTTAATCTGTATAGTACCATCCAGTTGCAGCCTCCCCCCTTCCCCTTTTTTTAAATACAGTCTAATCCTGAGTGTGAACTGATGTAGTTTGTGTGTTAGGAGGGAAAAAAATCTCTCTCTCTTTCTGCCTTTTTTTTCCCTTCTTCTTTCCTTGGCCCAGTTCATTATTTTTCTTTCTTGTCACTCAGTGTGATAGGTTGAACAGAAGTGCACAGATGAGCACTGAAAACGGTGTCACAAGGCCTTAATCTAGTCTTTAATGCCTGACTTCAGAGATGTCATTTATCTTCTAACTGCAGCAGGCTTCCACCAACTTTATCTCTAATAATATATTGATGGATTAAAAGGGTCGGGCAGGAGACCGGGCTGGAAAAATTGCTTATTGACATCAAAATACAGTGCCCTCAACCTGATAAACATGGAGGGGCTCGTGTATCTCCCAGAATAGTTGGCGTTGCTATAATTTTTTTTCCGGCGTGTTTCTCCCGGGTTCACGGGGTGGTCCAGTAAAATAAACAAACGGAACAAATAAATAAGAAATACAGTTCCTGCATTGACGCAGCCGAGTGGGAGCCCGGCATTGCTGGAAGAGTTTCTTAATGACAGCGCCAGGCAGGGCTATTCCTGGCGGCCCATGAGCCACCTTCCCAGGGGAGCTGGCAGGGAAAGGCTGCCGTTGTTTTAGGGGGCACTGGGATGTGTGGGATGAGGGATTGGAGCACGCCCTGCCCAGCGTTTTGGGAAGCTGTGCTGCGGGGTCGGGAGCTGTCTCACAATCTTTATGGCTGAAATCCATCCCTGGCTCCCGGATCTCGTGCAAGGAGAATTAAACGGAGGAGGAGAAGGGAATGCCAGGAGGAGCATCAGCAGGAGCACTGCCCGACCTCCAGGCTCTGCCACAAACCTGACAGATGGTACCTGGGGTGGGAGTGACAGGGAGCGACCCCTTCTTTTGGGAATGACACAGCCTTTTGCAGACACAGCTGGAGAAAACATCCCCCTCGCTCCTCGGCTGCCAGGGCTGTTTGGAGTTGATGCTCATTCCTGATTTATCCACCCCTCTCTGATTTCAGGGGTTTCCACTGCTCATGTTGGTCTGGGGAGTGCTCCCCCAAGGTCCTCCAGCATAAAAATTGGGCTGGGGCCAAACAGCTTCCAAACACCACAGGAGCAAACACACCGGAGACTCAGCATTCCACAGCCTCCACCAAACACAGCAGAAATGTTCTCCACCATGTTCCAGCTGGTTTTACCAATCCTGTGGCAGTACTGGCAGGAAAAGGCTTTCATTTGTCTCCTTTTAAGGAAGATTGTTGCACATAGAGGTGGCTAAAATGCATGGAACTTCATCCTGAGGAAAGCTCCAACATTTGAAGTCTGGTTTATAGTAAAGCCAGGCTGAATGGCAAAATCCTGAAGCTTCTCTTGGAAGATAAAGTTGAGAAAAACATACTGAGCAGGACATTGCAATTAGGAGTGATGGTCCTGGTCAACTCCAGCTTGACCTTCATCGGGAACTGGAGTGACCGGACAAGGAGGAAAGGGTTCAAACTGAAAGAGGGAAAATTTAGGTCAGATATATGGCAGAAATTCTCCCCTGTGGCTGCCCCATCCCTGGAAGTGTCCAAGGCCAGGGCCTTGCAGCAACCTGGTCCAGTGGAAGGTGTCTCTGCCCATGGCAGGGGGGTGGAATTAGATCAGCTTCAAGTACCCTTCCAACCCAAACCAGTTAATGATTCTGGGACCTACAGGTGCCCCATCTGTTCTTCAATAGGACTCATCCAAAAATACCCCCCAACGTGCACTGGGATGGACATTTCCCCCTAAACTGTTGCATGGGCTTCCTGGGAAGCCCACGAGCCTCTGAGGCAGATGCAGAGATAAACTTTGTCACCAGAGAAAGCATTTCATTTCATTTTCCTGGAAGGAAATTCCATGAAAATCAATCTTCCCACACAAAATGTTGATTCTCGGCAAAAAGCCTTTTTCTGACGGGGAATTGCTTCAACCCAGGCACATCTGAGCAGCCGTGGCTGCAGGAGGAGCCACGTTTCTCTGAGAGGGGCTTTGTGTGAAGGCAAAGCTTGATGGCCCTCGAGGAGGTGGCAAAGTTGGTAGCATCATCATTGTAAAGGCATTTAGTTATCAGAGGTTCAGGCTGCTTTGGTCATGCCCCAAAACTCTTGTCAGATGGCCCAGCAGAGACCACATTTGCCATGGCAGTGCTGACAACCACCATTCCCATTCAGGAACCCAAAGAATCATAAAATCATGGAATTGTTTGGGTTGGAAGGGACCTTAAACCTCATTTTATTCCAATCCCCAGCGCCTTCCACCAGACCAGGTTGCTCCAAGCCCCACCCAACTCCCTTGAACACCTCCAGGGATGGGGAGTCCACAGTCTTCCCCTCTCTCTGCGGGGAGAAACATAAATGCAAAATAAATAAATACACAGATGGGGAAAATGGGAGAAAATGATCCCGATGGCCTCTGAGGAGTAACCAAGCCCCAAGTTGGATGCTGAGCAAGGAGCTGAGCCCCACGTGCGCCCCACCCCAGTTCCTCCTCAGGATGATTGGCAGGCGCTCGCAGCTGGCAGAACACAAGCCTTGCTTTATGAGATTGTCTTTCCCAAATTTGCCCGCTGAAACGCTGCATTTATCAGCTGAATTGATCAGCTGAACTGCCTCAGACTTCTGGGAAAGCTGCCTCTGGCCGACCACTTGATGGGAAGAACGGCTCTGATTTTTTTGGCATGTGGAACTAAAGCAGCTCAGCCGCTCTCCCTGCACCTGCCACTCACTCCTGGTTGCATTTTATCTGAGCCCCGTTTTCTAATTTCGCCACTATCACAATGCATTTTTGCAGGAGGTGGCTAAAATGACAAACCACCAGGATTGTTACATTTTGAATATAAATTGAATAAATTACTGTAGTTAAAAATAGCCATTTAATACCCATTTTCTGTTAAGGGAAAAAAAAACCCCAACCTGATTTTTTTGGAAGCGCCATTTCTTTACGTTTCTCATTCTTCAGGCTCCTTGGCAAGCAGAAAAAAAAAAAAACAAACAACCAACTGAGCTGAGGAGTTCTCTCCCTCAGAAATGGAATTCTCAGGAGATTTTTGCAGGACTTTGTTTCCTTCCCACTAAATTCCCTGGAAGGTTCCACAAGGACATAACCAGAGTTTGGCCAGCACCATTTTAGCATTTCACTGTTCTCTGAGACATTTCACAGATCAGCTTTTTCCATTATTCCCGTGGATTACCCCATCCCTTCCCAAATTCCCAGCTAACCTCTCGTCATTCCTCACATAAAGGGTGGGGAGGCAGCGTTTCCCATCCCAAAGCCACATGTTAAGGCATTTGCAAGGCCACGAGTCACCCAGAGCTCCATCCTGCAGCCAGACCCAACCCCTCCTTGGACTCTGCTGTAGCTTTGCTCCCTCACTCACAGGAATGGGATATTAAGGAAGCAACAACATTAATCCATAGCTTTTTGCTGCCTACAAGCTAAGCCATGACAAACTTCCACTGGTGTCCACAGCCCTGGGTTTTTTTCTCAAGACTCAACCATCTTTCACTGTTAAATATTAACATATTTGACATGGGAGTGGTTTCAGTACCAAGTGGAATAATAAACTCAATACACATGGGGTTGGTCATTTAAAATAAACCTCATCCCTATCACACTTGGCCATCCTTCCCTGTTTGCCTGTTATTCTCCAGAAGTAATTGCCAGTGATTGAACAGAGCAGCTCCTAAAAGGCCTGGGCGGGCACATTCACTTGTTGTGCCTCATCCTGTGCCTTCCAAGGTGCCTTCTCCCTCAAACCACTTTTCCCCTGAAGAATCACATTGTCAAAACCCTCATTATTTTATAACTTCTCTGCCTTCTTCTCTTCTCCCCTTGTTAAATACTGCTGGAGCAAAGGAGTTCAGTAGCTCTACCATTTCAGCAACACCATTGATTTTGTCTCCCTCTTCATTTATTAATGGAACTACTTTCTCTCTAGTATTCCCTTTTCCCTGATATAATTGTAAAAGCTCTTTTTATTCCCCTTAAGCCTTCCTGCTCTCTGAGCTGGCCTTATCTTCTCCCTGCAAGCCTTAACTGACTGTATATTCTTGTTTAGTTCTCTTCCCTTTCTCCAGTTTGCACTATAGGTTCTTTCTTTACGTTCCTATCTTTTCCCGGTGCTTTGTTATGCCACATTGGATGCTCCTTGTCCTTCCATTTATTTCATGGGGAATCATGGCGTGTCCCACTCTATGGGGCTATTCCAACGTTTCTGGCCCTTTCTCATCCCTCTGGATTTAACTCCCTGGTGCCCCTGGATCACCAGGCCTTCAGAGGCACCAGGAAAGGCTGGAAAGGGAATTCCCACCCCTCGTAATCCCAATGTCCCAGATGTGCCTCCCCATCTAGGAGGGAAAAAAAACACCTCTCCCAAACCACAAATCCTTTTCTTCCAAACTACAGTTGGGAAGAAGTTGGGTCTTCAGAGCCAGCTCTTGTTTCAGAACCCAGGGTCACAGGGTTTCCAAGAAGCAAGTGAAGAAGTTCACAGTGGGGTTGGAATTACTACAGCAACTGTCATCCGGAGCAATCCCGGTCAGGATGGATTTTACCAGGACCTCTGGGAAACTTCTGAACGGGATTTGGGTTTATGTGCTTTATTTGTTTGTCCATTTGCTTATATTGCTCTTCCATACCAGTGGGTCACACCAAAGGACTCAGGAGCCTCCCTGGTTGTCCGGGAATATCTTCATTCCAAATAGGTAACAGCTTAAAGGAAAGGACTTTTTTTAACGAACCATCATTTCATCTGGAAGAACCAAAGTGTTGCGTTTCTAAAATAAGGAAACACATATTTCAATTCCTTTAGACTCAGAACACGTTAAAATGAAGCACTTTCCTGAAATTGTCACAAATTCACCCAATTTTTTGCTAAGTTTGACTCTGTATTTTCCCGTACGTGATGGTTTGGGTTTTTTTTCCCAGAGAGCCCACAGAATAGAGATGGGAATTATCAGAAGCCCAGAAAACAATGCCTCTGAGGAGAGATTGAAGAAGTTGAGGTTGCTCAGCTGGAGGAGAGGTGGGACGTTGCTATAATCTCCGAGTACAGAGGAGGCTTATGGCAAGGGGAAGGGATAGCTTTTCTTCCTGGTAGGTAAGATAAGTAGTTGTGAGCTTAAACCACAGCAGGAGAGGCTCAGGCTGGATGCGAGGGGCCGAGGCTGCACTGGAGCAGGGGAGCTCAGGCTGTGCCTGAGTCCACAGAGGAGCCTTTCCAAGCCCGAGCCCACGCCCGCCTGGAGCAGCACGGTGCAAAGTCATCTCAAGGTCCTCTCCACCTCCCTTCTCTCGGAATGTCACTGGTCCTGCTGTCCCAGCAAGCCCCAGTGTGCAAGGTTTGATGTTTTTTAGATACTGCAGGGCTCCTGTAGCACTGGGGGGGTTTTGGTGGGTGCAGAGGGGAACACCCCTGAGGACCTGCCTGATCTCCAAGTGTCCCACCGAGCAGAGCTGCTGTGCCAGGCCCTGGCCCCGTGTTCAGCACTGCCGAAGAGCAGGTTTATATAAAAACAGTATCAAGGACATAAAATCCCCAGGCACTGAATACCAGCACAAGCCACGAAGCCAAAAGCTGCCAGGAGCAAACCCAAGCCCTGGCACAGGGAGAGGGGCAAGGTGGGATCCTTCAGGGAGTTGGGCACTGCTCCCTTCTCCAGCTCTCTCCTGGTGTGCACAGAAGTTGTGGCATGGCTAATTACAGGGAATAAAAGAGAAAGAGATAGAAAAAGATAGAAAGAGATTGTCTGAGCTGGGAGAGTCCCAGGAAGGACTGATGGATGTCTTGTAGAGCCACTGCTGCAATTAGACTCACAAAAAGTGGGGCTGGAATGAAAAAGCTTGGAATTGTGTGGGAGAAAAAGGTTAACGATAACCTATTTCTTTGGTGTCTAATTTCCAGGCATCAAATATTTTTGAATTAATTAAAAAAACCACATTTAAAGTGGTCTAAACTGGAGTGGCAGCAGTGGGAGACTGTGGAAAAATGGAGCTTGCCCTTAACCCATTGAACACAATAAAGATGCTCATGTGAGGGCTGTGGGAGGCTCCTGACTGGAATAAATGTTCTGGATTGATTCCAGCAGTCGAGAAGCTCCTGGAAAGTGGAAAATGTGGTAGACCTGGCGGGTTTTGTGACATGAATTAGCTGAGCTGGAGGTGTCTTCCTGGGCTCAGCTGTTTATGGGGCTCTCCTTTCACTGAGCAGGAGGGAGAGGTCCAGGCAAGCTCAGCCTCAAAGATGTCTCAGGAGCATTGGGAAGATTGTTGCCACATTGTCAAGGCTCTCTTTTTTTTTTTTCAGAGTGCCTTGCAGAAGTTAGGGGTGAGGAAGGGAGAAAGGAAGGAGAAAAAAAAAAGACAGAATAGAGGGGAGCTGGATCCAGGATTGTCTGTTGATAGGAAGACGTGAGAAGGTACAAATGCCATCAGACCTGGAACAGTCACACTGGGATGCCCAAGGATACAAAAATGTGGAGCATGGCTGTGTGCTCACAGCACCCAACAAAGCCAACCAGGCTGAGTGCAGAAAAACAAAAAAAACCCACCAGACCTTTGCAATTTTTTCTAACAACTCTTCCATTAGTCCAGGCACACTCTTGAAACTGCTCTTTCCAGCACTTGGGGAACCTTCTTCCTGCAACAGTGCAAAGAGATATTAGGAGGCAATCCTTCCCTGTGAGGGTGGGGAGGCCCTGGGACAGGTTGCCCAGAGAAGCTGTGGCTGCCCCATCCCTGGCAGTGTCCAAGGCCAGGTTGGACAGGGCTTGGAGCAACCTGGGCTGGTGGAAGGTGTCCCTGCCCATGGCAGGGGGTGGAATGAGATGGGCTTTAAGGTCCTTTCCAAGTCGAACCATTCCATGATTCTATGATTTCACACCAAACTCCCCAAAAGATGAGACAATCCTGTGCTTTCAGCTTCCCACACCTGAACATCTTCCTTTCCCGGTTCTCCCATGTCATCTCAGGACATGTGATCAGTGCATTTCCAGGCTTTTGAGGACTCCATCAACAATCCCTTCCCTCCTCCATCCATATCCAGAGCAACTGAGAGCTTTGCTTTGCTGGTTTTGCTGGGAGACCCTTCCAGAGCCTCCCTGCTGCAGGGTTTGGAGCACAGGTACCCCGGCAGCCCCAGCATTCCTGTCCCCGGGGGGGGGAACCAGGGCAGGTCTTTAAGCGTTTTAAGGAGGGGGGTGGTGGAGAAACGAGGTCTGTGTTTGCAGAAAAAAGAGGGAACAATGATTCTTTCGGCAGTTTGATGTTAGAAAAAAAAACAAGTGGAGGCTTGTAAGCTGCTCTGGAGCTTGGATGTGAGAAGCAGACCCCAGGGAGGTGGATTAGAGGGCACAGTGAAGGTGAGGCTGTGCAATGAGCATCGCGGATCTTTGGGTGATGGTTAATGAGAACACAGGAATGCAAATCTCCCGGAGCTGGGGAGAGCCCAGCCTGTGTCCCTGCAAACACAAGTGACTCCAAGCCAACCACGGGACAGGAGCACCAGGAGGGGAGAAAGCCCGTGGCTGGTGGTGGCCTCACGTCCTGCCGGTGGGCTCCTCACAGGAGCAAGCCCGGGATCTCCTCATGGACACAAAATGTGGGGAAGTCTCCTTATCTAAATTTGGCTGGGTCCATGAATATCCTCTTTGGGGGCCACCTTGTGCAGCACCACCTGAGATTCCGACATGTGACAGCGAAGCAATTCCACAGGGGGAAAATCACAGACCAGAACATTCCAAGGGGGAAGGGACCCACAAGGATCATCGAGTTCAGCTCTAGAGTGAAAGGTCTGTACAGGGATGGAACCCATGACCTGGACATTATCAGCCCATTCTCTACTTAACTGAGCTAAATTTGCGCGTAGTTTAGTGAATCCTGACTGCAGCTACAAATAATGGATCTGATCGTCTCCTTCCTCCCTTTTTTCACTTGGTTTCACATGGCAATCCATCCCAAACTCTTTATGGAGCTGAGATGTTGCCAGAGGAAAAAGCTGAGCAGAAAGTCATGCGTGGGTTCCTCATGCAGTGAGGACCTTCATCTTGCTGACCATGATCTGTGTTGCTCTCTTGTTTTGGGTTTAGAAGCTGAAAAATGAGCCCTAATTCCATCCTGCTCCAAGCCTGTACTGTGTGTGAGGACAATGAACCATTGCAGACACTGTTTGCATGAAGAGAAGCTCTCCTGAAAGTGGTTCATCAGCTCAACATGATGACACAGGACAAATGCTTCCACAACGAGCTCTGAGTATCCTCTCGAACAGCCCAACATTTGGATTCTTGAGGATTAGTGGGCAAAGGGTCTCTCCTCAAGCCTGGACTGTGCTCAGAAACAGCCCTGAGTGCAATCTCCAGGCACCTCCCAACCACCACTCCCACCTTCCACTTCTGTTCACGGGTGCTGCCACTGGACCTTCTTCTTCCTCAGGGCCTGAGTGCAAATCCAAGACGATGATCAGTAAACACTAAATAGATGGTGCCCTACAGTATTTTGGGAAGGATAGGGAACACCTTTCCAGGCCCCTAAAACTCTGCTCCAGGTTTGGCCCAACCTTGACTTCTGGCCCTTGAGAAACGCTCTGAGCAAGGGCAGTGAAACAAAGGAGCAGATTCCCAACAGGCTGAGGGCAGAACCCAAGTTTTGGTGGGTGCACCTCAAACCCATATCCCTGCAGGACCCCCAGCCAGCAGCAAGGAGAAAACCCCACCAAAGGTGACGCCGGGTGGGTTTCACACGGTGCCTCCAGCAGCAGAGACAGTGCAGCTTTCCATGGGCACATCCCCTCGCTCTTTCTCTTCTCAATCCTTTATTTTTTTCCCCCCTTTCTCATTCTGTCTTTGCTTGAATTTCAAGGTTAAAAAAAGTCAGGATACAATAGTAAATATGTAAGATTAGCTCCTAAAATATGTTAGCAAGTGAAAGCTAAAGAAAGCCAAATGAATTTAAAAAAGGCTTTCTTGAAGCTTAGAACAGAGACAGTTCTTTTGATCCTTTATCACACCATAACAAAAAAAGCACCAAGCGAGATACATATATATAATATACATATAATATATATATTTATCCACTCCATGTGCTCAGGGATGTGTGTGTGTGCATGTGTGTGTGTGTATGTGTGTATTTTAATTCACACAGGCTTTCCTTTCTTTAAAATGCTGCAAGAAGCTTTTTTTTCTGCAGATTTCTTTTTCTTTCTTTTTTTTGATATTTCAAAGCTGGCAGTTCAGTAAATGGCTGGAACTGCCACATCTCTGTTCTTGCTAAAGAAATCAATGCTAATCCTATTACTGGCAGTTATCACCTATCCCAGAAACCGCGGCTAAAAGAAAAAAAACCACTGAGATGTCAAAGTAGGAAAAAAGCATGGGGGAAGGGGAGAAAGCGCCCTTCATTCACTTTCAAACAGTGATTGTTTTCTTATTTTTGATCATTTTTTCCTGTTAAGAGAGAAACTAAACCACAAAAAAAAAAAAGGAAAGGAGGAAAAAAAAATAAAGAACAAATTCGTGCTCAAATAACATTGAGGGCCTGATTCAAAGCCACGTAAACCCAGGCACTGTGAGGGATGGGGTGGGCAGGGGGGTTCTGGGGCTCAGGACCCAGTGCCTGGGCAAGGAGCACCCCATGCCCCCGGATTTTCCTGGCCTGCCAGCACTGCCAGCACATCCCAAGGGATTGTTTGGGGCCACTTGTCGACAGGGGGACAGGAAGGGGTGTCAGCCCTCCCTGGGTGTGTGTGCTGTGTGGGGACCCTTCCAAAGCATCCCCAGAGGTGTTTGCACAAGGCAGGGAACTCCCTGGGGGTGCTGTTGGCTGATTCCTGTGCTGGCTCTGCTGGTGCAGCCAGTTGGGGTGGGACTGGGCTGCCCTGGCTCCAGGGGTGGGCACGGGCCCCATTCCCTGGCATGGAGTGATTCCCCTGATGTAAGTCAGGCTCTGTCCTTCCCACCTGCAGGTGGTCTCAGGGCTAAGCACCTCCAAAGGCTCAGGTGGGTCAGTGCAGGTTGTACTTCACAAGATCCATGTGGGATCTTGGATCACCTGAAATGTGCCCATGCCTTTGCTCCTCTCCCCGTGTACTCCCACAGAAAATGGTTTGGGATGGAAAGAACCATAAAGCCCATCCATGGGCAGGGAGACCTTCCACTAGCCCAGGTCCAACCTGGCCTTGGACACTTCCAGGGATCCAGGGGCAGCCACAGCTGCTCTGGGCAACCTGTGCCAGGGCCTCAGCACCCTCATAGGGAAGGATCTGTTCCCAATATCCCATCTAAACCTACTCTCTTTCAGTTTGAAGCCATTCCCTCTTGTCCTATCCTTGTTCCTGTTGAACCTGCATTGTCATCACTCCTTGACCCTCCTCACTCCTGGAGCACCCCCAGGGCACAGCTCCCTTCCCTGGCATTCCCAGGTCCCCGGTGGGGTTCTGGCTGTGGTCAGAGGGTGCTGAACAGATGGAGTTGCTGAGCTCAGGTCACTCTGTGCAGGTCCTGTCTTGGCCTGGCAGGTGGCCATGCCCAGCCTCATGGGTTCAGGTGGTCAGACATCCCAGCTGAGTCTGTTACTCCAAAATGCAAGAGCAGCAGCAGGTTTGGAAGCTGTGTTTTGGGAAGAGTCACCCGGCTCCTCTCCATTAGATCACAGCATCCTCCTTCCTGCCAGAAGGGAGGTGTTGGTCATCAATCCATGCCATGAGGGCAGGGTGGGACCAGGACACAGCCCACAGGTGACAAGCAAGAAAGTAGAGCAAACACCAAGTAAGCAGCCAAGAAAGAATTAAACTCAACCAAATCAAAGATTTGGACAAGAGGCACCCAGGTGTCTGCTCCACATGGCCCCAGGTGGATGCTTTTCCTGGAGCCTGGGAAGCATTTCCATGGCACATCACTCCCACCCCCCACACCACCGTGGGCATCCCTTCCAAACTCAGGCTTTTGTCCAAAATCCCAGTTCCCTCTGGGCACATCACTGGACAAGCCAGTGGAGATACTGGGAGCCCATGGGAGATGCTTTTCTCCATCCTGGAACTCTGAGGCAGAGTCAGAATCAATTAAGACCTTTGGGAACATCTTGAATTCGTGCAAAATGAATTTGCAAACTCTCAACAAGGGTCCTAGGTTGACTCAAACCCCCCATTTTGCTTCCAGTTTGCTGTGGGATTTTTCCATGGGTTTAGTCCAGCTGAAGTAATTTTTAACGAATAATATTCTTTGGTGTGGGTGAGAGGAAAATGTTATCAGTAAGTCAAAGTATCATTAAAATAATTTAGGAGTGTCAAACTCTTTTGTGGGTATTTTTTCTCTGACAGAAAGTGGTGGTGAAAGCAAATCAATAACTCACAGTGGTGGAAAACACAGCCCTGAGTGGGGACAGACCCAGGGTCCCCCTCACCTTCCCCGAGCCCTGAGGATCAACACAGAAGAAAATTAAATATAAACAGCTTTTTATTGCCTAAAAACATCTTTCTTTCCCTGCTGGACAACATGGTTGGGTGATCCCTGTCTGGCCCACTCTCCTGGGTTTGTCCATCAGCAGGAGGGAAGTGGAGAATCACAGAATCATGGAATGGTTTGGGTTGGAAGGGACCTTGAAGCCCATCCAGTGCCACCCCCTGCCATGGGCAGGGACACCTTCCACTATTGCAGGTTGCTCCAAGCCCTGTCCAACCTGGCCTTGGACACTCCCAGGGATGAGAACAGGGTGTGTTTGTGATGGCAGGTGACAGCAGGACACTGCCAGGGAGGAAGAGGGGACAGTGACACAGTCCAGGGGATTCCCATCCTCCATCCCCAGCCAGCCAGAGTGAAAAGCAGTTGAAAAGCAGTTCCTGGAATAAAACAGAGACAGATCCGTGCATCGACAGCCGGGGAAACTGTAGGAGAGAAGATGGGGCTCGAGCTACAGGGAGAGAATCCCACCCAGAGAACTCTCCTTCTTAAAAGCAGAATATTTTTCTTTTTTTTTTTCTAAGTAGTTTTTTTTGGCCTGGTTTTCCATCTTTAAAATAAATCAGATCTTCACCAGCTGAAGATCTGACCTGGACTATTGAAGGTAATCAGCTGAACCACCAGAAAACAAATGTCTGCGTAATTAGAGGGTTCACTATTCACTATTCACTATTTAAATGGCATCAGCTCTCTCCCAGTATCAATATTTGGCAATTCCCTTCAGAACTATGTGGCTTTTATCCACTTTTGTAGCTCAGTCAATAGTAAGATGGTTCTGCTGCAAGCACTGAGTGTGAAAGGCATGAAGAACCCACTAATTAAGCTGCTAACGAGGGACAGAAAACGAAGCCATGTGCCCCCACGAGCCACTTTCCGTGTGCTCTGGTTCCACGGGACAGAGCCAGGTTTTCCCTGGGGGATCCCAGGAGGACTCTCATCTCCAGGAGTGCAATGGGATGGATACAGAGCCTTCAGCAGGGTGGTTTGTAGAGAAATCTGGATGGTCTTAATCAAGAATTACCCCTTTGCTGGGGCACCTTTTAGCTGCAAACAGCCCTCCTGACGATTTATAAGTCTTGGGGAAAAATTCTGCGTGTTGCAAATTCATGCAGAATTTTTGCTTGACAAAAGAACCTGGAGAGTTAGCTGGAGGATATTTGCTGGGATGTTTGCTTCCAAACTCATTCCCAGTCGGTCCCACATCCCACAAGTCAGCAATTTGCAAGAGGCAGAAACCAGTGGTGCTCCAGGGCTGGGTGGTCTCTGCCTTCCCATGGGAAAGGGGTTCCCTCTCTGGTTGACTCCATCCCATCAGAGGTGTCCTATGGCAGAATCAGCCCCTGATTCCCATGGGATCTCAGGACCTGCCATCCCTGCAGAGCAGGGGCTGGAAGGCTGAGCAGGGACTTTGAGGCATCTCCCTTGAGCAGTGGATGGATGTGGTGATAAGAAGTCCTTCAGGAATATGGGAATCATTGGTGGGGCAATAAAATCCAACCAGGAAAGACACATTTTGCAAGAAAAAGGGAAACATCTTCCCCCCCCATGTTCCCTGGAAGCCGTAGCACGAACCTCAGAGGAGCAGAGCTCCTGCTGGGCCTGCAGCCTGGTCTCAGAGCCCTGCTGGGACGTCCCCAGCATCACCCAGAGCCTGTCCCCGGGTGGTTTCGTGCATCCCACCCCAACACCCCCGCAGTTCCTCCCCTGTCCGTGTGGGCAGCGGGGCTGAGGGGCAGAGGCAGCCCCTGCTCTCCACAGCAGCGCATTCCCGAGCCCCCCCTGCTTTCCCTTCCAGCCAGACTTCTGTCGAGTCGCTAATGTCTGCTGATTAAACAAGCCCGGAATTTGAATCGGGAGCAATAAAGAGAGAGAGAGAGAGGGAGGTACACGGTCATCCACAGGCGCAGGGAGCCCTCCGGGCAGCAATCAGCGGGAGCAGGGAATGTGCTGGATAGCAGGGAATGTGCTGGATAACAGGGAATGTGCTGGATAGCAGGGAATGTGCTGGATAACAGGGAGATGCTCCAGCCAGGCGCTGCCTGCTCGCAGGATTTGGGGAGGGGGAACCACGGCGGTGGTTTGGGGGGGTATTAACAGAATGCAACGCTCGGAGAACTGAGAAAGTCTTGTTTTCCCACCCTGCGGGTTTGAGCGGTGACTGGAGGTGCCCCGGGGGGGCTGGGTCCTGCCCTGCTGGAATCACCGTCAAGGATCAGCCCTTCCCTGCAGAACCAGGGCCTTCCAAGGGGTCCTGTGCTCAAATGGCACGGCGAGAAAGTGGGGTGGGGGCTGAAGGGTTTCCAGTAGGGAACTGTGGAGTCATGGAATTAGAGAATCACGGGGCGGTTTGGGTGGAAGGAACCCTAAAGATCGTCCTGTTCAACGCTGTGGATGCAAACGGAGCGGGATCAGCCCTTGGAAGAGCTGGGGGGAGTGGGACACACCTCCCCAAAGCATCAGGAACTCTCTAGCAGTGCCCCTAAACACGGCAGGGAGGAGGAAACAGCCCTCTCAGGCACGGGAGGGGATTTTTGGGGATGCTCCCGAGCAACTCCTGCCTAGGAGCCGCTCAGAGTTGGGAGCCTGCAGGCACCCAGGGAACTTGCTCCCCTTCCATCCCAGGCAGGTCTCCTGAGCAAACTCCCACTGCTTGGAGCTCTGGGGGTGTTTTCCCTGCCGGCAACACGGACGAGCTGCTAAAGGGTGTCAGCAACTCTCAGTCTGAGCCCTGGTGCAAATAAACCACCGTTTTCACAGCGGTGGCATTTCCCCACATCATCGGCACCAGGCTGGCTCCACTCCGGGACAGACACTCCGGGACAGACAGCCCTTTAATTCTAGCAATCAAAATAAATCAAACATCTCGCCCCCGGGGCCATGGCAGAGTGTGGTGTCTGACAGGAAAGCACTGGAAGGCAGAGGGATTTTGGGGAAAGGCAGCTGGCTGTGCTGCACAGCTGAGGGGAGGAAGGAAAAGCGATGCTGGATGATCAAATCCATGCATGGAAGTGGGAGGGAAATCGGGAGCTGCTGACAGAGCCCATGGCTTGGAAGAAAATTGGCTCATCTGGAAAAAAAACACAAACAAAGAGCTGGGAAATCATAAAATGTCATGAGTTGGAAGGGACCCACAAGGATCACCCAGTCCAGCTCCTGGCCCTGCACAGGATAATCCCAAAAATCCCAGTATCCTGTCCCAAAAATCCTGTGCAGGAACCACTGGAAAACACCCCATGGAAGGGACAGGGAGGGAAATGTCCCCACTTCTGCCTGGACTGGCAGGGAAAATTGTTTTCCTGGATATTAAAACAAAAAATAAATTATTATATATATATTTAAATCTCTTTAACTGCTCGTTTCCTTTCCACAGCTGCATCCTCAGGGCTGGGGGTTTATGGTTTTTGCCTTTTGCTTTTTGGTGAGTTAGAGCTGGATCTCTCCAGTCAGTCCCTTTTTACCCAATCCATCCAAACCACAAGGAAAACAGTTCTTGCACTGGTCAAGCTGGAAATGGGAGATCCTGGGCCAACCTCTCACTGAAACGTGGCTGCTTTGGCCTCTTGCCGTCACTGGCAAAAGTTAATTTTTTGAAAACAAAATTTCCCAGTCTAGGAGAGGGAGGGGAAGAGGGTGACTCTGCCCATGCTCTTCCTCCAGCTTGTTTTTTTCACCTCCCAGATCTGCAGGGCCTCATGAATCCTTTTGAAGAGTCAATATGACCGTGACTAACCGGAAAAAGAATTTTAAAAACTGGGCTCTAATTACTTCTTGTCATTTTAGAAAACTGAAGTGAGAGACAACGGGGATGAACCCTTTCAGAATCACCTGGGTGAAATATTTTGGGGTTTTTGAAGGCAGAGAGAAGCTTAGCAAAGCCACTGGTTAATTCTTAGCTCCTTGAGACCTTGAGCGGAGGCTGGATGTATTTCCAGAAGATAGTTAGGAGATCAGCTGCAAACTGTTGGCCCAAATTTGGGGGTCAGTGGGGCAGAGAGGTGGGGAGAGGGACCACCCCAGGAGGTGATTTTGTGACACCTGTGGGCCTACAAGCAGGTGAAATGTCCATCACCAGCCCGTAATTACCTTATCTCGGATCTTAATTTCAAATATTTCCCTGTGAAATGTTGTCTGTTCCCATTTCCACTCCTAAAAATTTCATATCAGCATAATGTCATATTTATATTAATTGGATATTCTGGCTTTACTGCTCTCTCCATTGGCGGGGGGAGAGGGTTGGAAACCACATAATATACCCTCTCAAATATAAACTACACGTTTGTGCACAGGGTATAATTTAATGCATGAGATACAGGAGATCTTGCAGCACAGAGTGCTTTAAACAACAGCATTTTAGCCTGGAAAGCTCAGCAGCGAGGGAAACATTTCCCGGGCTCAGTTTCTCTGCTATTGGAACATTTGTTTTTTATTCTGAATATTTCAGCACATCTATTTACCTGGCACTATATTTAGTGCCACAGTACCAAGATGGCATATATAAAGATTCAATTGCAATTCCCATCTGATGTCCCTTCCCTCTCCTTTTTACCCCCTTTTTTATGTCCGCACTCTGAATTCAGCACAAAGTTGGTGTGTTTAATTTAAAAAGAAGTAAAACGCGCCAGGAGACGCCTCAGACCACTGCAAATCACCTACTTTATAGAGGCAGTAAAATTGTGTATCGGATTAAAAGTGATGCTGATCTGAAATTTATGATAACTTTTAATGGCATTATAATTTTTTTTCCCTGTGCGCTCCATCACGGAATCGTTTGGATGCACAGAGCAGCAAGATGAAATTTGTAAGGGAAGGACATTACATAGGCAAGCACTGAGGGGGGGAAGGCAGGGGAATAATGCAAGAGCCTCTGCTGGGCTCATGAAGGACGTGGGGCTGGGCTGATGGCACCCCTGGGACAAAGGGATGTGCTCAGGGCCAGGGAGGGAAATATCACCCCAACAAAAGGTAATTTAGGAGAACACTGGGACAGAACCATGTTGGATGGGCTTGGAAAGGTCTAGTGTTGGGTTTGTCCCTGCTCAGAGTGAATCAAGGCTCGTTTCCCTCTGCCAGGCAAGGGCAGCTGCATCCCTTTGGATCCTTGGGATGTGGATCCACCCGAGAGCACAGGGATGTGCTGCCACCAGCACAGCCCCACAACTCCTCTGCCCAGGACAGGCCTGGGGGCACACCCCTCACAGCTTTGGTGGAGAGAAACCATGGTGTGGTTTGGGTGGGAAGGGGCCTCAAAGGTCATCTCATTCCATCCCTGCCATGGGCAGGGACACCTTCCACTAGCCCAGGGTGCTCCAAGCCCCGTCCAACCTGGCCTTGGACATTCCCAGGGATGGGGCAGCCACAGCTTCTCTGGACAACCTCTGATCCTCCCCTGGTGCAACTTGAGGCCGATTCCTCTCCTCCTGTCTCATGTTACCTGTGAGAAAGACCAAACCCCCCCGGCTCCCCCCTCCTGTCAGGGAGTTGCAGAGCCAGAAGGTCCCCCCTGAGCCTCCTTTTCTCCAGGCTGAGCCCCCCCAGCTCCCTCAGCTGTTCCTGCTGCTCCAGACCCTTCCCAGCTTCGTTCCCTTCCCTGGAGCCACACACTGACAGGTGAGGAAAACATCAAACCATCATGTTGTTACTCCAGCACCACCTTCTTGTGCCCAGTCACATAATTAAACACACGTGGTCATACACACAAGAAACCACAAGCAATCCCAAAATCCGTCTTTCCCTGATCTCAGCTTTGCAAAGCAATTAACATTCTCTAACAGAAACATAGAAAATAATACATTAGTCACTCTGAAATCAATATAAATTGCTGAAGAAATTAAAACATTTGTGTAAAGAGTGAATTTCTTCATTAATGGCCACAAAAAAACCTGAATCCCACTATTTCAATTTATAAAAAATACTTGTGCAAGAGCAAGTCCACCTGTCAATAGCTTGGAACTCTTCAGGAAAAGCATCTCTGCATTCAAGGAACCAAACTGCTGGCACTGGGATGGGTGAGGGAGGTCCTGGAGGACAAATGGCAAGAGGGAGAGGAGCTCAGTGGGGTGAATGTGCATCATACAGGAGGGGAAAGAGCAGGAGCCACAATTCCCACAAAGAAGGGAAATGTGTGTTGGTACAAAGGGTATGAAACCAGATGTCAGATAAAAATCTCCTCAGGAATAGCATGGAAAGAAACCTGGATTATTTATCCACCAGATATTTGCTTTGTAGAGCATAAAGGAGACAAAACAGTGGGTTTTCCATGTTACAACCCCTGGGCCACGGTGGATCTGGACACAGGGTGACACCTCAGGTTCCACTGTGCCACCAGAGATGGGAATCTGGGTGCAAACACCAAGGCAGGTGAGCCACCAGCTTTTGGGAAAGGTTTGACATCCCAGGAGCTGCTGAGCCTGCTCAGCCCTGCCACTGGCTTGCTTTGCCTTGGGCTCTTTTCAAGATGAATTTGCAAAAAATAGGGAATTGCTTCAGACTCCGAGCTGGTGGGTCCCCCCAGGACCCAGCACTGAAGGGATTTTGGGAACCACCCAGCCTCATTCTGACAGGAACCATAAATTACCATCCAGGTAAAATTTTTCACAGCCCCCCAGTTTGCCACTGCTGCCTTCAGTGGTGTGTACAGGGAAACTTCCACTGCCCCTTTCCTCCTCTGCTTCATGTTTTCCCTCTCCTCCTCCAAACTCCCTGATCCTGCACCACACTAAAATCCTCACTGCTGTGCTGATTGTTTTGCTGTATTATGTGAAGTCAAAACCCTTTTGAATCGTATTTTGCAGTGAACCTGCCTTTGAGTCCACACGTTTTATCATTCCACAGCAACACATATAATTTCAAACAAACATTGGACAAACCCGCTGAAAATGGCCCGAATCTCTTATCAGCCAGTTTTACACTGGCGTAACTCCATAAACTTCAGTGGAATTAATCTTGATTTACACTGTTGGGAGAGCAGAAACAGGCACTGTAAATAACTATATACCAAGGCAAGACACTTAAAAGCAGGCACGGCAGAAAGCCTGGCAGCAGATGAGGATGGAGGAGCATTAAAAAACCTTTCCTGGTGGCTCCAATCCACGGGCATAGGGATAAAACCAAAGGACAGTGATGGAGACATTGTGCCACCCAAGCAGCACTGCAGAGACCACAGTGAGGGGAAGACACCCACTGGGGTCTGCTGGGGGGTCTGAGGACACTGCTGCTGAGGGAGGGGACACAGCCCCCCAGGACACTGCTGCTGAGGGAGGAGGGACTGCGGGTTTCCCGGAGAGGGGATGTTGGCTGGTGGTGGAGGAAGAACCCCAGGTCTGTGTGTCTGTGTGTCTGTGTGTCTGTGTGTCTGTGTGTCTGTGTGTCTGTGTGTCTGTGTGTCTGTGTGTCTGTGTGTCCTCCCCGGACACAGCTGGAGTGGATCCTGCCACGGATGTTGGGCTCCATCTTCAGCAGAGTCCTGCACTTCTGGCTGCCTTCACAGCTGAGCTCCAGTTTCCACTGAAGCCTCTGGGAATGGGGCACCTAAGACTGGATGGGAGGCTCCAGCATCCCCAGAGAGGCTTCCACACTTCCCAGGAATGCTGGGGGCATGCAAGTCATACCATGGCACAGATAACCTGTGCCCTCAAATTCACAGGGGGAAACAGCACTGGGAGACACTGAAAAAGATGTGCCTTGAGTGGACAGGGAGTGAGGTCGGATTTGTCACAACCTGTCACTGCAGAGACTGACCCAACCCAGGGCTCAGTCACTGGGGCAGCAGCGTCACCTCCTGCCACAGCTCCTGACCACCCAGAGCAGGTGGCAGCTCCTGAGCTCCCCTGCAGGGATTAATTAATGACCTTTAACAGGGTCATTCCAATTTGGAAAAGCAAACTCGTCACTGCAGTTTTACAGCAGCCAGCACAGGTACGTGTTCATTGTGCAGCTGTGAGGGGAGCCAATGGATTCTGTCTCATCCCAGGGCAGGAACTGGGGTGCAAGGCACCCCTTGAGTCACTTCTCTCACTTGTGGTGGACACAACCAGTTGGCTTTGCTACTCCACCTCTTTTCAAACTCATTTACTCAAAACCATGGCAGAAAACTGATAACAAGACACTCTTACCTTTTTCTCAGGGATGACATGATTAATTTGTACTGAGATTGCACTAGTTGGGACTTCAGGAGAGGACAGAGAAGATCACACCACAAGGAAGTGGTGGGATCTGCCACAAAGGAGACAAGCAGTGTGCATCCCACTTGCCTTCCCAAGCATTGGAATTGCTGTGCTCCAGACACCTGCCTTGGAAAAAATCCAGAAAAGGGGTCAACATGGAGCAATACCTGAGCTGGGATGGATCCTCAGCCCCACGAGGGGCCCATGAGTGAGGAACCACAGGGAAGGTGGCACCAGGGACATGCCTAAAGGGATATCTGGGCATGGAGACTGATGGATGCAAGCTGAGCCTGGACCTGGCCATGGAGCATTGTGGTGCCTGCAGGGAAGTCCACACAGGGCTGGGCCAGGCAGGCAGGTGTCTGTAAGGTGCCCAAAAAGGTTATTTTACTGATCCAAGAGTTTCTGTCTCTTGGATCAGCGATAAATGACAAGGAGGGTGGACATACAGCACAGGGAACACCAGCACCTGCTCCTGGATCATTTTTCTTTGACTCTCTTGCCATGTTATCAGGTCTCTGTGTGCTCCATCATCCTCCCATCCCCACCAGGAAAACATTGCCTGTATCCCCCTTTTGCATTGCACGTTTTCCAATAAAAACCCTTGGATTAACCATTAAATACTGCACCTTTTGATTCAGGTGCTGCCACAGCATTGGGGGGAAAGCCCCATGTCCCCATTCCCTCCTGGGATGCACCACAGCATCTCATCCAGCCTCCACCCAGCCCCAGGAAGATCAAAGGTGGTTCAGTGGCCACTTCCCAAAGCCACTGAGCCAGGACACAGCCTGGAAGCCCCGGGTGATGTATTCCCAGGTCTGTCAGAGCAGACACCAGGTCTTCAGTCAACGAGATCCGAACCTTCACCTCATTGAAATGTTTTCTCACCAGAGGTCAAACCTTATCTGACTGCTGAGACACCCCCCACTCTTACACCTGGAAAGGAAACATTTTGCTGTTAATTAATTCTTTCAGATGAAACCAGCAAAAATGTCAATGTAACAAATTAGACCATCATTGATTATTGGCTTTTTAAAAAAAGAGTTAATGGTTGTGTTGTGGAGAAGGGGGTTAGGCAGGTCTTTAAAGTGATGCACACATGCAATGCTTTATTGTTCTTACCAGCTCTGAATTTGGTGTTTTAGTTGGAGAAATGAGTTTATAAATGCTCTGTACCTCCTATTCTGCTCCTCTCTGCTCCTCTCATTCCCTCCTCAGGAGGGCAGCCTGGACAGCTGGAAGGTGACACCCATTCTCTGAGCAAAGCTGTGCTGAAGCAGTTTGTTCCCTGCCATCTCCATGGGAAAAGGCCCCCCAGCCACCATCATACTTGGGAAGCATCCAGGGGCTGAGGAGCTGCATTTCATGGAGCAATGAATGCTGCCCATAGAGCATCCAGCAGCCAGCTTTGGAGGAAACAGCTGTGACTCAGCCAGAACCTGGCCCAGGAATAACTGGATGTTCCCAAAGATTTACAGAAGCAATTGATGGTCAAAGATTCTGGAGCTAAAGGTCCTGCAGAGACACAGGTCTGGTCATATTACAACAGAAGATGCCATCTCTGGAAGTGTCCAAGGCCAGGTTGGACAGGGCTTGGAGCGAGTGGAAGGTGTCCCTGCCCATGGCAGGGGGTGGCACTGGATGGGCTTTAATGTCCCTTCCAACCCAAACCAGTCTGATTCTGTGATTCCCCAGCAGACCAGACATTCAAATTAACATAATGCCATTCCAGGCAGAAATTCCTGTGCCGCCACCAAACTGGATGTAGAGCATTCCCTCCTCCCTCCTCTCCCTTGGGAGTCAAATTCTGACCTTGGTCATGATCTCTTCTTCCTGACGAGCACCAGGGAACAGCTGGAGCTGTGCCAGGGCAGGCTCAGGTTGGATCTCAGGGAAAGGTTCTTCCCCCAGAGGCTGGTTGGGCACTGCCCAGGCTCCCCAGGGCAGTGGGCACAGCCCCAAGGCTGCCAGAGCTCCAGGAGGGTTTGGATGATCCTCTGGGGCACAGGGGGTGACTCTGGGGATGTTCCTGTGCAGGGCTGAGGGTTGGACTGGATGGTCCTTGGGGGTCCCTTCCAGCTCAGGATATTCCATGTACAAAACAACACCAGTCAGGAGGGTGCAGCAGCAGAGTGAAACAGAGGAAAACAGAAGTTTTAAATTTGCTGCAGAGTCCTGGGGAAAGGACTGAAAGGCCAATTTTGGTGCCACACGGTGAAGAACAATCCAAGGCAACAGCAGTGACATCAGAGGACTCTGTTTGTAAAACCACAGTGTGGTCACTGTGAGGAACTGATTCAAATTGTGGACATTTTAATCAAAAATCCAGATTGTGGATTAAACTTTAGAAAGAAATCACATAGCAGGATTTAATTAATCAAGGCTTAAGTGACCTAAATGAAAATACTCTCTAATGATAACTCCTTGGCTGGCTTAAGTCAGTTTGGACTGATGGTACGTATTGTATTTCCTGTGCACTGACATAATCACAATTAATTCCCTACCTTGAAAAGTCACTTTGCCCCAGTAAAGCATGTTTAGAGCAACTCTGAAAATTAAGAGTGTTTAACAGCCAGCCAGGGGACAGTGAGAGTTTGATTGTGGCCTGGGGTTGGCTGAGGCCATGCAGAGGGTTGTAACCCCAAATCAGATCCCCCCATACAATAACCCACACTGTGAATTCAGAAAATACACCCACATCCCCAAGCCTGGATTTCTACCTGACTTTTAATAAGCTGATAACGTTTGTTCCCTTTGTCAGCAATAGGAGAAAACAACAATTTTCTCTCAATTGCAGACCCCTCTGAAAAGGAGCATGACTGCAGGCTGGTTTAACTGCAGCAGGCATGTCCTAGGGTAACAAGGATATGATGAAACACACGCTTTACAACTGAGTTTAAAAAAAAAAAAAAGGAAAAAGAAAAGCTACATTCAATGCCAGAAAAAATTGATTTAACCACATAAAATATTACAAGCGGAAATCAGAGGTTAGAAGTAGAGTTGAAATGCAAACCATTACCTCCATTATCCAAAGCAGGCTGTTTATTTACAGCTAGAAACTGTCAAAATGACTTGGCTTAATCGTAATTAAAACCTTTTGGTATCTTTAGAGCAGCAGAAATGTCGCACGCAAAGGTAGCGGGGCCGTGAGGAGGAGGAGATGCTGCAACTCAGAACAAGGACATGGGGGGCTGCAAGGAGAACAAAACAAAGCCCTGGAGAACATGATATGAGGCTGAGAGCAATTCCAAGTGTGGCAAGACAAGAGGGTTTGTAATTGAATGTGTGAAAGGGCAGAGAGCAGAACCAGAGCTAAACTGCTCAGAACGTGTTCGCGGGGAGAGGCTGCTCGAGGCAGGAAGGAAGGAAAGGCTCCTGAGCTTGGAACCATGGAATGACAGAATGTCTGAGCTGGATATTGGGAAGAAATCCCTGTAAGGGTGGGGAGGCCCTGGCACAGGTTGCCCAGAGAAGCTGTGCCTGCCCCTGGATCCCTGGAAGTGTCCAAGGCCAGGCTGGATGGGGCTTGGAGCAACCTGGGCTAGTGGAAGGTGTCCCTGCCCATGGCAGGGGGTTGGAATGGGAGAAGCTTCAGGATCCCTTCCAACCTAAACCATTCTGTGACATAATATGGTATGATATGATATGATATATTATATGATATGATGATATATGATATGATATATGATATATGATATATGATATATGATATATGATATGATTATGATATGATATGATATGATATGATATGATATGATATGATATGATA
>NW_020897914.1:3239072-3251572 GCF_003984885.1 Neopelma chrysocephalum
TATGATATGATATGATATGATATGATATGATATGATATGATATGATATGATATGATATGATATGATATGATATGATATGATATGATATGATATGCTAAAGGTGCAAGATAATATCACAGGAAATCCTGTTGAGTTTCCTCCACACCCCCAGCCCCACCACCAAGGCAGCAGCAGGAGCAGATCTTGCAGGTCCTCATAAACACCTTCCCATTTCTGGAATAAACTCTTGGAGCACCCACACTGATGAGGGAATTGCTGAAGGCAGTGCCTGGGGGAGCAGAAACCCCTCAGGGAAGGGTCAGGAGCTTTATTTGGCACTTAGACAACCTGAAAAGCAAACCCATGTCTCCAAACAAGATGAACTGAGCTCTGCCAGGTCACAGAAACCTTTACCTCCAGGGACTGAGCAGCCCCAGGGCAGCTGATCTCACTGTGGCATCACCTAAAGCTCAGAGATGGAGAACATCCCTCCCAACACCCCCCCACCATCTGCTCCCAGACCACCCTGGAGCCTGGGGGTGCCCTCCAGCCTTTTGGCACCTCCTGGCTCCCCTGGTGACATGTGTCCACCTCCAACCCTGCTCCGAGGGCTTCCCTGCACAGCAAAATAGTGCCAGAAAGAGGTGAAAAACCCCAAGATGTGGGTGTGCTGAGGGCGGATTCCAGAGCTGGGTGTTCCCTTCGTGCACCACAGTCAGGCCCCAGACCCACACAGACACTGAGGCTGGGCCACAGTATTTCCTCACCTGCACCAGGGGAAATCAGGCAGAATCCCCTCAGGAGCTCCTGGGAAGGAGACATGGATGTCTGTCAACAGAGTGGTTGTTTAAGAAGGCAAAGGAAATGAGTGAGCACAAGGGCAGAATGGATTTGGGCTGAGGGGCATCACTGTGAGCTTGAAAAAGGCCTGTCTTACCTGTTCTGGGCATCACTTTCCTCTCTGGTGAGCAACTCTACCCAGCAAGCAACACGCAGAGGAGATGGGAGGTGCCCAACAAGGCTTGCACCCATGTAACCTACTCCCAAGAAGTCCTCCTCACCTTGTTCTTCAGTACCCAGCCCCTCTAACCTGGTCTGGATGGAAAAACATAAACACACCAGTTACATCTGCCCATTAACCCAAGGATAAAGCTTCAGCTGGAGCTGTATCCAATCCTTTGGCACATCAGGGATGGGAAAGGGCTCATGGATGGCTTGTTCACTAACCCACGCTCTCCCTGCCAGAGAGCTGTGCCAGAAGTTATCAAGAAAGCTGCAAAATGAAAGCATGATATGCTGTGGTAATTATGTGTGCTTGGATATATTTTTTTTTTGCACAAATGTTCTGCCTGTTAGTAAATATTCTTTAGCATCTCTGTTGTGCCATTGCAGCGCAGCTGGCTGTGAAAATGATCTCCTCATGTCTGTTAACCCCCTCGGTGCCACGGGTGGCCCTTCCCCGGGGCTGGGAGCAGCTCAGAGGGCTGGAGGGACCAAGGAGACCCTCTGGCAGAGCGTGGGAGGAAGTTCAGTGCCATCGGTGAACAGTGAGTGTCCTTTCAATGGTGACAATCCTGGCATTGCTCAAAGCAGGTTCTCCCCACCCAAAGCAAGGAAGAAAGTTTCTCTGGACCCCCCCTCAAAAGCAGGACATCTTTTGGATGTGCCTCTCACATCCACTGCCGTCCCCCAAACCAATTCCCCAGCCCCACACCACATCTGAGAGGAGCTTTGAAACCTCCTTCCCCCGCATATTAATTGTCATCTCTTTGAATAAACACACAAACCCTTTGACTGGAGGTGTGTAAATATTTCCAGGGCGTGCCCAAGGAGGGTCAGAAACCAATATATCACCTGAAGGAAGAATCCAAGCTCAGCGACCGTAAAGCCCTGAGCAATTACAGTTAAGTAACTGCAATACCAGCACATATTTAAGTACTTATGCAAGGAAAAGGGGCTGATGACCTCGATTATATTTGCATTGTGTTTCCTGTTGTTAGCACTTCCTTGGCAGAATTACTGCAATACATCTTGGACTCCAATTTCATCTGCCAGCTCCACGGGGCTGCAGCCAGCCTTTGGACAGGTCCAGAAGTGCTTAGGAGACGAGCTGTATTTCTTCTTGTACAGCTCCTCTGTCTCAGCAGCTGCTCATGTCTCTGTCTGCCTTGTCAAGGAGAGCAGCAGAAGCAAATCTGCCCCAAAGCTCCTCTGAAACTCAGGAATCATCCCCGGCAGGCAGACAACGAAATCTTCAAATGGCTGGATCATGACTAGCTCTGTTGAAAGGCTCCATGAAACAACACATTTCAGAAGAGATTGGTTGCTGTTATTTAACAAAAAAAAAAAAAAGTGAGTTTATAACTTTCTGTCACAAGTAAAGCTGCCCAAATTTCACAGCTGGAGCCTGGGGGAGGCAACCTTTTGTATTTTGCAGACAATTATAAATCTGTTTGCATATCATTTCTCACCTGAGGACTCTCTGCAGGTGCACACCCAAAAGAAATTTAAATGTCATAAGGTGAAAGTCCAAGGAATTGTTAAGTGCCATAATTAGGGTGTTTGTTTTCTCATGCCTGGAGAGAAGGATCCAGTGTACAAAAATCTCTGGATGGTGGCATTTGGGGTTAGTGGTGGCCATAGCAGTGCTGGAGGAACGGTTGGATGATCCTAAAGAGCTTTTCCAACCTAAATGACCCCATGACCCTGGTTACACCCTATTTCCATGCCATTTTGCCTGTGCCATTCAACACATGGGGCATCTTGGTTGGGAATGGCAAGATGGTGTGCCCATCCTCTTTGTAGCTCTTTCCCAATGCAGAAGTTCCTTCCCTTCAGCCTGGAGATCATTTCTCATGGCTTTGGGTTGTCTACACAGAGCTGTGCCCCAGAACACAGACTAGGGGATTCCACGGGCCCCTCCAAGAGCCCTCTGTGGGATTCTCTTTCCCTGTCACCGAGCTGAGGTTTGGCTTAATTAATCTGAAGGAAAGGCTAAGAAAATTCCATTGTTGTGGTTGGTTGGGGCACCCCTTTGGGTGGGTCTGTCCTGTCCATCCAAATCTAGGAGGGATCTTCCCATCCTCATTTCTGCTTCATGGGCCAGTCCCCAATGCACCTCCTTTCCCAGAGCGGGAACAGCCACTTAGAGCACCCTGGACATGCATCCATCCTAAGGGGAAATTAATATTCCCAATTTTCTCATTAATGCAAGTTGTTCTCCTGCCCAGCTCCCCCAGAGCAGTGCACAGAGCCTGCAGAATAGAACTGTCCAGATGCTGGGGGTAAGAACAGCTGGACCTGCTCAGAACACCACCAGTGTCCAGGACCAGTGTCATCACACTCCCAGAGGGGCCAGAAGGAGCAGCAGGAAGGCCCAGGAGAGGCTCTTGTGGAACAGTCTTCCATAAATCCCGGAACACGGTGGTTTCTACCTTCTGGAACAGCTTTTTCCTGGGTAACACAACTGGAGAACTTGGCTGCAGCAACATCTCGGGGCAACAAATGCCCAAAGCTGGGTATGAATTGCTCACAGAAGTGTCTTTTTAGCAGTTTCAGTTCTGTTGCCTTTCAAGTTTATTCAGCGCCCCTTTGAATGAGACACTGCTGTAATTGTCTAAAACAGAAATTTGACTGCCTGCTTGACCTTCTTTATGCTGTTTATTACAGTCATTTCATCTTCTAGTCATTCTTTCCTGGGAAAAAACAGGTGATATTGTCACTTCAGCCACACTTGGAGGTGTTTGTATCACCCGTCTCTAAACCTTCCTTGTTTCCTTGTTTCATTCTGGATGTGGCACAACCAGAACTTCACACCAGCTTCAAGGTGGGAGCCCATGGAAATGTCAGCTTGGTCACCAATTATTTGTTTAAAATAAGTCATATTTTGATGCTCCCTTTTGTCAAGGAGTAGGGAATACAGCAGAAAACACTGCAGGGATTTTGTGTCAGTCCTGGATCACAATGGTGCAGATCTGCTCCCATTTCACACGGTCCTACAGAAGGTCTGGAAAAGATACAGAGAAGGGTAGTGCTGTCATGGAAGTGTCCTGGGAATGCTTCTGTGCAGGAAATGATGACCCAGATGACCCTCAAAATTGGTTAGGGGTCTGCTGAATCAGGAAGACTCATACGGAAGAGAGTGAGTAGATCAGTGATCCTTCTCCAGTGTGAGAGTTTGGGCACAGGCACTGAAGCTGGAGGCCAACAGCCTCAGCAGAGCTACCAGACACCAGCTGTCCCTCCCTCCATGGGCATTATTTGCACTGGCTGATCCCAACCTCAATCCCCAGGATAGTGCCCAGTTCTCCAGTTGTTGGGTCTTCTGAAAGTCAGTGATTTCCAGAGCTGATTGTCCCACTTCACTCTGGGATACCTTCAAAGTCAAGTAGTGGCAGAGAACAGTCCTGCTCTGGCATCGTGTGCCAACCACTTCTTCCAACCTTGAAGGCCACCTGTAAAGAGCAGTGGATCTTCATCCATCCATTCCAGGGGGATATCTTACCCATTTGACTCCTGGTTTGATATATTTAAAGAATTGTGCTTGGAGCTGATTCCTTTTCCTTCATTCTCATTGGTTTCCCTTGTATTTTCCGAAGGGTTGTTCCGTGGTCCTGCTGTTGGACACACGTTGACCTGTCTGTTGGCACCAGGCCCAGCCCTTCCTGGGTGGCCTCTCCCAGCAGCACCCTTTGAGTAGGTTAAAGCTCAGCATAGAATCCCAGAAGGTTTGGGTTGGAAGGGACCTTAAAGCCCATCCAGTCCCACCCCCTGCCACAGGCAGGGACACCTTCCACCAGCCCAGGTTGCTCCAAGCCCCATCCAACCTGGCCTTGGACACTTCCAGGGATCCAGGGGCAGCCACAGCTTCTCTGGGCAACCTGTGCCAGGGCCTCACCACCCTCACAGCCAATTATTCCTTCCCAATATCCCATCAAATCCTGCCCTCTGGCTGTAAGAAGCCATTCCCCCTTGTCCTGTCACTCCAGGCCCTTGTCCAAAGTCATTCTTCAGCTCTCTTGGAGCCCCTTCAGGCACTGGAAGGGTCTCTGAGGTCTCCCTGAGTCTCTCTCTGGGCTGAAAAACCCCAATTCTCTCAGCCTTTCCCCACAGCAGAGCTGCTCCATCCCTCTGATCATCTCTGTGGCCTCCTCTGGACTCTTCCAACAGCTCCATGTCCTTCCTTTGTTGGGACCCCAGACCTGGAGGCAACAGCTGTGCCCATCCTGCCATCCAGTCACCCTGTGGTGCATCCCAGAACCCTGCTGCTGATTCCTGCCCCGTTCCCCCCAGCTGCCCCACGAGCACCTGCACCCACTGATGTGCTGGGATGTGCTGAGCAGGGCTCTGCTTTCCTGAGTCACTCCTGAGTCACTCCAAACCTGGCCCCGTTTCTCTGGTTTCCTGTTTTCCACCCAGACACAATATTTCTTCCTGGGCTTGGAAGGGTTGGTAATGAGTGGTGTGAAAGAGCGATGAATACCCAGGCTCCTGCAGGGGGGGTGTGGGATGGGACGCATTCCAGGACCTGCCGGAGTGCTTCCCAACTATTGGAAGGGGTCGCTGTTCAGTGACAGGCACAAAGCCCTTCCCCTGCACTGGATGCATTTTCCCCGCAGCGCCGGGAGCCTTTGCCAGCCTGAGAAATGAGAGGCTGGGGCTCAGAAGAAATAATCTTTGCAAACATAAATGGCCAAGCTGATTTACTTCCAAATACAAAACAACAACAACAACAAAATTCGCTGTTGGGCAGGGACCCCGTTTGCCAAGTTTCAACAGAGCAAAATTTTACAGCGAAGTTAAAACCACTTTAAATGCCATTGTTGGTTTATAATGGGAGAGCTGGCAGGCTGGGAGCTAAGGCTGCTCTTCCAAGGGATGCTTCCTCCACGTATAGGATAAGCTCAAGTGCCACGTGATGAATTTTGGATTCATGTGATAAACCCCACAAAACCATCCTCAACCACTTCCTCCATGATTTTTCCAGATCTAGGACAAATCCTGAATTTATTCCACTCCCCTCAACCAGACACCTCACTTCAGTGTGCCAAAAGCACTTTTGTTGACTCTCCCAAGGCTATGAAATTCCCTTCCCTACTGAACCACAGGTAGAGGAGTAACAGGAGCCCAGAGCCTTAAGGAATATCTCTGGTAAATAACAAAAAAAAGAATACCTAGATTATGGACCACACCCCAGGGAAGCCAAATTTGAATGCAATGTTGATGAATGGGTGCCTCAAATCCTAACATTAGCAAAGCCAGAGGGATATTTCCATGTGTATTACTCTGGTTTCTCCTTGGAAGTGCTGGAGATGTGGATGAACTGAGCCAGAAGAGAGCACAGGTTTAGCTGTCTCTGTTAAATGACCATTCTGGAAAGCATTACATTTAGCCACTGGTTTCTGAAAATATCCCCTCTGGGGATTTCACGGCAAAAGCCAAACCCAAAGAGGCTGTTCAGCAAACCTTGGCCAGGACAGGCAGACCCAAGAGGGTGTGGGATGCAGAAAAAATAAACCTGGGGATGTTTGCACGGAGAAGCTGCAGCCCTGTCTTACATTTCTCCTGTGCTGGGGTTTCCATGTCCCTCCTACAAGTCCTGGAATGGAGTTTGGAATGAGGTTTGCACTCAGGAGGTCCTGGACTGTGTCCCATCCCCTATCCCTCTGCAGACCCCTGGTTATCCATTGCTGTTCATGCCTTCCATTGGCAGCCCATCCAAGCGCGGGAAGGAAAGGTGGAAAAGAGCAATTCCCCAGCTTTGTAACAGGGAGCTGGGCTTGTGAGAGGCTTGGATGGAGACCCTCATTCCATCTGAGCACAAACAGAGCCAGGCAAAGCTCCCACTGTGACCCCAGAACACGATGGAGCTGATGAAGAAGAGCCACCAGCCCATCTCTTCTCCAAGGCCCTCAGCCTGGCTGGGCTGCAGCCTGTCCATGTCTCAGAGATGCTGCTGGGGCACATCCTCCCATGGCCTCCTCCTGGAAGTTCCTCAGGAAGCTGAGGAAGCTGTTGCAGAGCCTCATGCTTCGTTTGCATTTGTTTCCTTCCCAAACTCTCATTACCCGAAAGAGAAAACGAGAGAGAGTGAGTGCATTCAAGTGGAAATGGTTGGAGTGCACTTAGAGGAATTTAGCCAAAAGGAAAAGGATAGATGATGGTGGCTTTTTTAATTTTTTTCTTTTTTTTTTTTATTCTCTCCCAAAAAAAAAATAAAATTAAAAAATCCTGCAGAACTTAAAACTGTTTTAATCAGCTGAAAAACATACGTGGGCTTTACAGCTCTGAGACAGCTTGCACAGGCTCTGATAAATGCCTATCGCTCATTTGCATACGCTAACAGCTACACTTTAATCAGCCTCCTAATCCCTGATGATATTAATGAATTTTTTTTATGCACTCTCTCTCTCCTCCCTCCCCCCCGTATTTTTTTTTTTTTTTTAGTATCATGTTTGCTAATTCAAAACCGATCAGCGGCTTCTGTGTGCCTTTTTTTATGCAGGAAATAATGGGTGAGCTTGGTACTCCTGTTATCCTGCTCTCACAAATAATTAAGACTACAAAGGGTACAAATCAGTCTGAATGCACGGCACAAAGGCTCAAGCTATGCAAAGGTCTTTTTCTCTCTCTCTCTCTCTTTCTCTCTTTTCATTTATTCTCTTCTTCTGACAAGAGGTGGCTTAGAAAGATACTTAGCAAAGCAATGAACTGGTCACTCCCAAAAAGCAAAAATTTCCCAGCCATTTTAAAAGCTCAGGATAAACATATGGACTTTTTTTTCCCCCCTGATGTTTGTTCTCTCTGTTATTTGATGCATCCTGGTTTTGGGGGGAGGACATTGCTTGCTGGAGAAATCTTCCACCAAACTGTTTGACCTTTGTTTTGGTGCTTCTGCTTTTCTGCTTGGGAGGGTTTGGCACCGGAGGGTGACACAGACTTTTCCAGGTCTCCCTCCCTCAAAATCTTTCTTGCTTATGTGGTCCCAGGGAATAGAAGCAGCAGAACAAATGGATCCCTTTGGTGTGAAAAATTGGCTGCAGGAGCCCCAAAGCAGGAGGATTTATCCAGCTTCAGAGCAGAGGCTCTGGGTGTGTTCTGGTGACAACCAGACTGCTCAGAGACCTCCTGTGAACTCCCAACCCCTCAGGCAACTTCCCCCTGCCCTCTCCAAGGGCAAATCAGAGACCCAGCTGCTCCAGCACTGCAGAGCCTGCCCTTCTCCTGTCCCCCTCATCAGGACAGTCCAAAATGGACTTGGTGCAAGACTCTGCAACTCCAGGGTGACTGACCTCCAAGAGATCCTCCCTTTGGAACACGCTGTCAACTCAGAATTAAATCAGGTATAAAACTAATGTTTCTGAATCCTTTTGGATCTTGCAGAGAGCAGGAAACACATTGCTCCACAGACCAACTAAGATGCTACAGACCATGATCAGTGTGAGCAGAAATGTTTGGTGGGCACACAGAGACCAGCATGGTGGGCCAGCTGCTGTTGGTCCAATAATTATGCACCATATCACAGAATCCCAGAACCACTGAGCTTGGAAAAGACCTCCAAGACCATCAAGGCCACCCTGTGCCCAATCCCCACCTTGTCCCCCAGCCCAGAGCACTCAGTACCACAGCCAGGCCTTCCTTGGATGCCTCCAGGGACGAGGACTCCAACACCTCCCTGGGCAGCCCCTTCCAGTGCTTGACCACCCTTTCTATGGAGAAATTCTTCCTGTGTCCAACCTGAGCCTCCCCTGGCACAGTCTGAGGCCGTTCCCTCTCCTCCTGTCCCTTGTTCCCTGAGAGCAGAGCCCGACCCCCCCCGGCTCCCCCCTCCTGTCAGGGGGTTGGAGAGAGTGAGAAGGTCCCCCCTGAGCCTCCTTTTCTCCAAACACCCCCATGAAATCCCACTGACACCAAAACACAAAACACCAGCTGAACCTGAGTGGGTGACACATGAAACATTCCCAGTGCACACAGCAACTAATCAACTTCTTCAACAGAAGAGTCCCTTTCATTAAAACAAGCAAAATAAGGATTTGAATAAACTAAAAAAAAACCTCGATGCAACATCTGAAGGAAGCCTGCAGGCATGTCTGATGTGTGCAAGTCTAGACTTCCAAATTCAAGAGGATTTTCGTATTAGGAAGCTGGGTAAGGCTGATGGAAAAGATTCAGACTTCTGCTCAGTAATTCTTTCAGGAGAGGCAAGCAAACATTTCTGTAGGGTGGTCTCAGCACTAAGATATCGTGCCCAGATCTCAGAGGATTAAGATGGGACTGAACCAGCAGCAGATGATCCGATGTTTGGGACAACCATGAGCACTGGGAACACAATAATGCTGATGTTCTTTGACATTTTGCAGTTAACCAGGTGAGGGCAGGGCAATGAAGGCAAGGAGAGTTATGCACTAGTGAAGGTGCTCACCAGCTCAGCCCAGCTTTGCAAACTCTGACCAGGAGGCTTTTTGGGAATTTGGGGGAACATCAGCACTGGTTTTCTTGCTCCTAATGTTGGTATTGCAGCAATGGCAGAGACTTGCTGACCAGCAGCCCTTGTGCAGGGCTTGGGGCAAATGCCAAACATAATGATAGAATCCCAGAATCACTGGGGTTGGAAAAGATCCCCAAGATCATCCAGTCCCCCCTGTGCCCGATGCCCACCTTGTCCCCCAGCCCAGAGCACTCAGTGCCACGGCCAGGCCTTCCTGGGACACCTCCAGGGATGGGGACTCCAAACCTCCCTGGGCAGCCCCTGCCAAGGCCTGACAGCCCTTTTCAGGCAGAAATTCCTGTCCCTTGTTCCCTGGGAGCAGAGCCCGACCCCCCCCGGCTCCCCCCTCCTGTCAGGGGGTTGCAGAGCCAGAAGGTCCCCCCTGAGCCTCCTTTTCTCCAGGCTGAGCCCCCCCAGCTCCCTCAGCCGCTCCTGCTGCTCCAACCCCTTCCCAGCTCCGTTCCCTTCCCTGCACACGCTCCAGCCCCTCCAGGTCCTTCCTGAACTGAGGGGCCCAGAACTGGACACAGCCCTGGAGGGGCCTCAGCAGTGCCAGCACAGGGGATGGACACCCCATGGCTGGCACAGCCCAGGTGCCCTTGGCCTCCTGCCCCCCTGGGCACACCTGGGCTCCTGTCCAGCCACCGTCACCAGCTCCCCCTGGGCCCTTCCCACCGGGCTGCTCAGATCCCTCCCTTAACAGAACTCCCAAGTAAACTCATCTCTGTTTCATCACCCTGCTGAGTGATCCTCACAGGCAGCCCAGAACAACTCCAGGATGACTGAAAACAGAAGGAGGTTGGGTGTAAAGAGAAGCTGTGGGAGGAACACCAACGCTGGACCATTCTGAGGGTACCAGGAGTGTGAGACCCAAAGTGGTGCCAGGTCATTTTGGCTGTGGCTGTCTGGCAAGGTGGTACCTGAGCCACGGGCTACAACACATCAAAAGCTCTGCTTGCACTTGGAATACTGGCAATTGTTTTAGGTCACGAGTGTTTTCATGAATATGTTTATGGGAAGAATTCAATCAAGGTAGAAAGAGACCATAAAGCACCAGGAGCCATAGAGAAAAATCCATTGTACAATGAGCCACCTGGACTTCAGAAAAAATGTAATGAAATTGCAAAAGTACTCATTAAATGTGAAATACAGGCCCAGTAAGGAGCTCAGCAGATATGCTTTCAAGAACACCTATAAATAATGAAAGCAATGAACTGCAGGAAGAGGAGTTTGAAGTAAATATGAGTCAAGTACTACCCAGGTCTGAAATGAAATTTGACAAGTTCAAACAAGTAACACAAAATGACCCAAGTTGACAACAGTTTGGGGAAAGCAATTCTGCAAGGATGACCAAAGGAAATATCAAGCCAGTGCTGAGCATAAAAACTTATTGGGATTAGAGCTCTGAAATTGCTGCTGTGGATGGGGTTGTGCACAAAGGACGTCCTGTCACAATACAATCTCTGCACGAGGGCAGAGGTGCTGAGGGGTTTTCAGAGCCAGGAATTCATGGGGTGCTGTGGGAAGAACAGAGGGGTGATGGCCCCGGGCCTGAATGGCACCAGCCAAAGGAATCTGGTGTCTCCGACACAGACACGAGCCAGGGCCATGCAAAAGCCTGGCATGACCCGAGGAGGGGATTAGGGTGGATCCACAGTTGGTCTACACCTCCATGATGGTAAATATGAGGTTTCAACTCAAGCCCACCTTCAGATGGCAAGTAAGGAACCAAGGAAGACATTGCAGATCTCTATTTTCTGGTTCTGGGATTGCAGAGGAATCAAAGAGAAGCTCAGACTCTTGTTCTAGTGACATGAGAGACGAGTATTTATTGACATCAGTGGGAGCAAGACAGTGCCCTCAAGTTCCCAAAGTATATGACAGATGTCCTCATTGTGGGGAGATGCTTTCAGCACAGCTACAGAATCATGGAATCATTAAGGTTGGGAAAGAACTCCAAGATCACAATGTCCAACCATGCCCAATAAAAGAAAACTGTGGAGAAGAGAAGAAATTGTACCCAAATAAGAAGACAGAACTGAAAGGAAACCCTACATTTCCATTGCATGAGGAGACATTTAAAGCATCACCTTCTTGTCTGTATTTCTGGATTCACTTCCACACATTACTAAGGACATACAACCCATGCTTTCACAGCTGATCCACGCAGGAAAAGGAGCCCTGAAGTCAACAGGGACCTTTTGCAGGTGTCCCCTTCACTTGACAACCTGGCTCCATCACGACTCCTGCAGATGTTTCCACTGCTGACAGATTTACTCTGGTGTCAAAATTAATTGGAGCCAAGAAGAGTTATTCACTGAACAAACTGAACCTATGAAGAGGGTCAAGTGTCTTTCATGTTCCATCCTCCAGTAAAAAAATATAATAATCATGATCCCATCATACCCCCTGGGAAATAGCAGGTGCTAATGGCACATCACAAAGCAGGATGTTGCTCCTGTGAGCTGCTGTTATCTGTTTCTACAAGGACAGGACACGAAGGCCAGCAACCTCCCCACATCCAAATCAGCTTTGGACATCCTGCTTTACATTTTTTTCCATTGTTGATGCACTTTGTCATCTCCATGAGCTCCCAAAAAGATCAATTTGCTCCTTCAGAGGAGCAGAGAATGAGGAGGACGAGCTGACAATGTGTGCTCAGCTCTGGGCACGCTGCTTTTAGAAACATGTTGACAGACTGGAGGCAGTTCAGAGAAGAGTGACAAAAATGATTTGTGCCTTGAGGACTGATCCATGAAGAGCAAAATACACACGATTTGGTTTAGTGACGACTGCAGGAGGCTGAAAATATGCATTATAAATGTTTGAAAAATGGGTTTGAAAAAGAAGGAAGAACAAAGTTTTGGGTTGGACTCAGCTCAAGCAGAAAGAAGTAAGGCTGGTTTTCAGGGAAAGCATCCTGGAATCATCTGGAAAAGCCTCATAAGAGAAGGAAAAGAAAATTCGTGCCTCAAGAACTTTTAACCCTTAAAAAACTGGAAAAATACTGACCCTGACAGGAGGATGAGTCATT
>NW_020897914.1:3256572-3305542 GCF_003984885.1 Neopelma chrysocephalum
ATCTTAAGCTGATGTAAATCAGAGTAATTTTGCTGAAGCCAAGGGAGCTCCAAACCCGCACATGTTGAAGATGTTCCCTGTACTTGACCATTCCAGAGATCAAGAAACTCTGCAGCATCCTACAGCTACCTACGAGCATAAACCTCCCTAAGGATAGACAGTGGCCTAGGTAGGATTCCACACATGAATGGGGTGAGGACTAGACTAATCAATGCTCCAAAGAATTAGGAACGCTCATAAAACCTCATTTCATTTCCCCTCTTCACGCACCTGAAGCTCCCGACTTAGATTCTCACAGTGCTTTGCAGAGGATCTTTGCCTCACCAGGGCACACCACACTGGTCCTTCCATGAGCAGCTCCTCAACCCTCTCCTGAGTTTTGCCTGCATCACAGGTGGCCTCAGGCCTCTCTTCCTGCTCCATGTTCAAGCCCTGCACTGCCTGAAAACCAAATCTTTCCATTGGAGGCTTTGTTTGCAGAGCTGAACCAACACAAAGCACCTAAACAAGGGGTTCTAGCTGGAAACAACTTTTGACATTACAGCCAAAATAACTCAGCAAATTTCACGTGACTTGATGTGCTTTGGGGAGGAGAAGATTCAGAGGGAAGATTTCCCAGCCTTGGAAAGGGGGTAAAAGTGATGCTTCTAACGATGGTTCCCAAAGGTAGTTCCTGCTCTCAGGACTCACCTCTGATCTCAGGGAAGGAGATGTGGGCACTCAGGGCTCTGCAACCCATCTGGGTGAGGAAAGTGGGAGCTGTGAGACCTTCCAAGGATTTACTCACCGCACTGAACAGATGGACACCCTTTCCCCATCCATCTCCTTGGATGGTTTATTCTTTATTCCCCTCCTACCTCTGCCCAGAAATCCCTTACCCACACAATCAGTGTGTGTGTGTTTGCCTCCCTATCCTGTGAGCCAATTGGGGAAACACTTTGGGTGCAGGAAATCTGCTCTCAATTCTTGTTACTCCAGAGCCAAACCACAGAACAGGCACTGCCCTGCTCTGGGAAGGAGGAATCCCTCCTTCCCGCCTGGAGCCCTGGGCTGCACAAGTTCCAGACAAACTTCAGGGTAAACCTTCTCCTCTTCTCGTGTTGACAGCAGATCTGCAGAGCCACCTGACTTGGCCAAAACCAGAGAGGTTGAAGGAGGAAAAAAAACCCCAGATTTGTCCCAAAGCCAAATTTCAAGTCCCTGGGAAAATAAAAATAAAGCATGAAAGAGCCAGAATTTCTCAACAATGTGGGTGTTGGATTTTTTTCCCCTCATATAACTATAAAACAATGCCTTTTCCCTGGATCTGGCTAAACTGTATCTTCCTCCTGCTTTCTCGCACACGCACATATTCATATACACAAAGGCCAGCCTGAGCCAACAGCCTGCAACTGAAAATCTCAGCCTGAACAGTTCCGTGTTGGCAGGGATTTAGCACTGGAAAAGAGCATCTTTTAATGGGAAATGTTTGGCAACCTGAACCATGGGCCCCACTGCCAGCTCCACCAATAATTATGGCTCAGTTTAGGAATCAGCCACGTGCTAAGGAATATATTTAATGACAAGAGCTTTTGCCAGTGATATTCAACAGGAAAGACTTCCAACCACCAACAAGAGCCATGGGATGCAGAGATGACCTTACACTGCCTGTGGGCCTCCAGGGATGGATCTTCTGCCCAAGATGAGCCTCAGGGCTGCTTTGGTTTCCTTCCATCTCCAGCCTCCCCCAGGCAGAGGGAAACTATACCTTAATCTTATGTATAAATGATGTCTTAGACCCCTGGGACAACCAGCAAGTGAGTCTCTTGCATCTTTGTGTCGTCTGCAATGGATACAGAGAAGAGAAACAAGTCAGTCTCTCCCTGCTCCACAGTTTTCCAGTGGAGCCAGGCAGCTCCAGAGGCAAAAAATCGTCCTCACATCCACAGAATTCAACAGCCCCATCCAAACTTTGCTGTGACCTACACGTGACAACTATTCTGCCACTGAAAGGCTCTGGCACAGAGCTGTACCCGGAGCTGGAACAGCCTCTGGCTGGCTCCTCACAGCTTTTCCAGATGCCAGGTGTCTCCAGATTCCTGGAGCACCAAACGTGGGAAGCCAATTCCATGGAGCTCGATGGCTCTGGGCCAGGCTTTGACTGAGCCTCCCCTTGCCCCAGTGACCTGCAGCCCAGTGTGGGTCAGGGGGGGCATGTGGAGCTCTGGCCATCCAGAGGAACCTGAAGGAGGGCAGGGTTAGGTGGGATTTTGGGAAGGAATCCTTCCCTGGGAGGGTGGGGAGGCCCTGGCACAGGGTGCCCAGAGAAGCTGTGGCTGCCCCTGGATCCCTGGAAGTGTCCAAGGCCAGGTTGGAGCAACCTGGGCTGGTGGAAGGTGTCCCTGCCCGTGGCAGGGGGTGGAATGAGATGAGCTTTAAGGTTCCTTTCAACCCAAACCATTCTGGGATTCTCTGAACCTCAAAGAACCTGTTAGTGAATACCTCCAAAGCTTCAGCTCCTCCCAGCTCTGATCCCTGTCCCGTGGCTGGTGGGGCTCCAGCCCTGCCACCATCTCATTGGTCTCCACTGGTCTTGCTCCAGGTTGGCAATATAGAAATGTCCCTTTCCTTGGCCTGCTGGCCATGGCAACACTCTGGGACCAACAGCCACTGTCCTTGGGCCTTAGAAACTAAACTGTGGCCAAGGACCAGACCTGTATTTCAGGCCATCAGCCTCCAGACAAGCCCAGAAGGCAACTCTCTCCTGCTGAAGTTGCTAATTTTAACACTACATGAGTGCTAAGGGAAAAAAAGCAGAGAGAAAGAAAGCCTTTCTTTCAGGTAACTGAAAAAACATTCATAACAAACTCACAGCCAGGAAATAGTGAGGAGGAAAAACTATATTTTAAAAATCATTATATGTTGAAATTTGAAAATAGTTCCTCCATGCCTTCCATGGTTTAGAAACCAGTTTAACTTGTTTAGTCATTCTCTATTCAAAATGGAGCACTTTTCCTTTTGGAAGTTTCCTATTCTCACTTGAATTTGGCTTTTCTCTTGAGGCGTGAGGGTTCATACTCTTTCCAAAAGGTATTTATGTTGTTTTCTAGTCCTATTTCTTGCCATCTTGGTGGTTTATCTTTTATCTTGTAATTTATCCCAACAAACATCACCCTGACCTCCCAGCTCCAGGATGCAAAAGTCAACGTGTTACAAGATGCCTGAAATCAAGTTATTATCTCATCCATGAATTGAATCCTTCTCAGATACAATGTTTCACAGATAAACCTCATTTCTGGGCTTCAGCTAATATTCTAATACTATTTAAAACCCAAACATTCTTAATTCTCCCTTTTCTTGAAGATATTAGCAACTCCTTTGTCCTTAATTCCTCTTTAATAACACTCTTGTTTTAGAATTTCCATGGGGTTTAAATATTGCCTTTAGCATTTTAAGCCAGTCTCTAACATTTGGCAAAGTTTTTCAGTTCCTGGCAAATCTAAGGCTGGCCTGGGAGTCTTGCTGTGAATTCAGAAAGCAGGGTGTGATTGTCACTCCCTCACACTCCCCGTCCCTCCCAGCTGGACGTGGGTGTCCCACTGGGCAGTTTGTGACAGACTTTGCTTGGTCAGCGCAGGAATGGGGGTGATTTGGGCACAGATTGGCTGAGCAGACCTGCCACCACCCTCCTGGGCATTTGGCACCTGGATGCCCCTGGAATTCCTTTCTGGTTGCCACCTCAGCCGTGGGCAAAGGCAGCTCAGGGGACACGGGCAGGGCTTGGCTGCCTTTGGGAAGCACTGGGAGGCTGGACCGGGATGGGGGAGGGCAGAGGAGGTGCCCAAATCATGTTTAGGTTAGAAAAGACCTCAGAGGTCACCCAGTCCAACCCTCCACCCAGCACTGCCAAGGCCACCTCTGAGCCATGTCCCCAAGTGCCACATCCACACAGCTTTGAAATCCCTCCAGGGATGGGGACTCCACCCCTGCCCTGGGAGAGGTGTCATGGGATGTCCAGGAAAGCTCAGACACAGCACTTTAGAGGTAGGAATTTACCTCCTGGGAAGGGTATAAGAATTTTTCCCTGCCTGTGGGCCAGTGCTGCAGAAGACACCTCTGGAAGGACCCGCTTCCCACCATCCTGGTGCCTGGTGATGTCCCAGAGGTCTCGCAGCAGGACAAAACTCCCTGAAGCGCCCTGAGCCTCTAATCCGGGCTCCTTGTCATCCTGTTCCCATTTTGCATGATGCTGGGATATGTAAATCAAACCAAAAACAGCCCTGGTTTCCAGGCACACTCAGAAGCACTGCATTTTAGCTTAATAAAAGTTATGATGCATTGATTAAATACCAGCTGAGGGCTGAAAGAGCACTCCCTGAGCTTTATAGGGCTGCAGGCAATAAATTGGTTTGCCACCTAATTATTCTGCCTGACTGGGATCTCCAAAACAGGTCACAAGGCATATTTGTCACAATGTTGGGGGAGGAGGGTGCTGGACTTTTTAAACTTTAAATTTTTGGGACCTGGGCTCAATCCCACTTCTGTGGAGGCCATAAAGCCCAGAGATCTGCCTGCTCTACCTGGTTCTCAGCATAGACACTGCAGAGCATCCTGCACCTAACTTCCCTGGGGGATTAATGTTGTCCATGGATTTCCCCACCCTGAGCAAAAACTGGGACAAATTTTGGCCCCCACAGGACAAATTTGAGCCCCGTGTGTGATGGAGACCAGCGAGGTGTGTGTTCCAATCACCACCTTCCTGAAAAAGGCAAGAAACCTTCTCTACTGCAAGGCCAAGGGGATATAGAAGCATTTTCTCTCTCCTCCCTAGCTGTTATGGATCATTGTATTCCTTATCCCAGGCAATTAAGCCTTTTTTCTCAGCCCAAAGTAAAAGTGGGTTGGGTTGAAAGAGGAAGGTTTGAGGAGCCCAGAGGCAGCTCTTGACTCACAGCCAGGGGCCAGCAGGTGGTTTTGGGTGAATGGGGCTCACTCTGCAGAGAACAGGTGGAACAAACCTCTCCCAAAGCCCTAACTCAGGGATTGGGAAGAATGAGCATCCCCACACATTATTACACCCTCAATGCAACCAGGAGCTCTCCTGGAAAAGAGGAAGGTCCATAAAAGGAAAAGCCCATAACCAATCTGGATGATCAAAACAGCTTTTTGTACTCACTCACAACCCAAACCCACCTGTCCCAGACCTCTGGGAGAACATTTCACTGTGGAAAGGAGCAAGTTCAGCAGGGAGAGAAAAACCTCTTAAGGAAAACGCTTGGAACAAAACTGGGAGACACTGGAGAAAGGTCCCAGACCCAACTCAGACTCACTCAGTGATCTTGGGGAAATCATTTAATTCTAAGTGAGTGCACACTTTCCACCAAGGAACCTGTTTCTATTCCTAAAAATATTCATTAAGTACATCAGAACTGGGGGTTTTCTGCACATGTGCAGCCCCTGAAACAACATGGGCTCAACCTGTTATCCCTGTCATCTGAAAACCAATTCATCCTGGGCATGAAAGATGATAGAAGAGCTCTTTAACCAGGGATACAAAGGGCTGATTCATCCTGAATTAACCAATCCTTCCTTTATTTTAATACAGCTGTAATCCACTCATTGTTCCATGTAAGAACTCGGCTGCACGCTGGTGAGTGCCAACATCAGCTCTCAAACTCCTCGACAGTTTTTGCCTCTCCAGGGGGAACATCCCTCCAGGCACGTGGATCAGGGCTCTGCTGGTCAGCACAGAGCACCCTGTCAGAGCCCAGCAAGAGAGGACTCAACACCCTGCTTGGGGAGCTTTTGGGGTCAGCCCACAAACAAGGAACAGACAGGAAGAATGAGTGTCCTTCCCACCTCATTTATCCAGAGCTGGGAGCAGCAGGAGGGAAGGAGGGAATTGGTTTGGGTTTTTAACACCCTGTAACAGCTTCCACATTCCACATGACATTTCCAGACTCGGAGGTGGGAGTCCTTGTGCATCGACTGCCAATTCATTCCATCCCCCAAATGCCCAAATGAAAACAATGCCCCCAAATGCCATCCTGCAATCCCACATAATGCTATCCTGGATTTTCAAGTGCACTCTAGCAAGGGTGAAAAGTGTAAAGTGATCCAGAGCTGGGTGTCAAGCTCTGCCACAATAGAACTCAAAATAATTGTGCTGTTGTTTGACAGGCAGTAAAATTCATGGTGGTCTATTAAATCTATGGCAATATAATGTGGAACACTGCAGATTAAAAAGGGGAAAAAAAGCACAGAGTTCACAAAGGGAGGCCATTGGTAAGAATCCCTTTGGTGTTCCTAATAGGGTTGATTTGTGGCAGGAAAGGCTGATACATGCAAGAGAGAACAGAGGGAAGGGAAGACAAGAATGGAAAAGAGAAGCAGGAAGAGGAAAAGCGAAATAAATGTAAGAGAGGAGATAAGCAACGGGAAAATGGGAATGAAAGAATTGTAAAGAAAGTACTACCAAGTTGTTGTCATATAGAGATGCCTCAGTCTTACCACCTTTCATATATTCTGGGTTTTTTGGCACAGCCAAGAGTTCCTCCTGCCAGCTCCTGGATACTCCAGCTGCCAGGAAGAGACCTATGGATTAAGGTTAGAAAGTGAAATCAGCTTTATTATCTTCAGCAGGATTCACCCACCCCCAATGCAGGAAACCCCTCCAATTTTAGAAAAATAACTTCAAACACTTGTCTCCAAGCCAGGTTGAGGCACAGTGAGCATAGAACTGGTGTTGGAAGAGTCTGACTGGATGTTTTGTCTTCTCCTGGCTGGTGACCAAGGTTGAAATCCAGATAAGGGACCCAGGGTGTTCACACTCCCAGGGATTACAGCCCACTCGTGTCACACACAGTTTAAAATGGAACAGGGACATCTCTCACCCAGGATATTTCACTGGGCCAAGGATCTGGTAAATCATTTTGCATTAAATCCAGTGTCTTCAGGAGATTACCCCTCCTGGCGCTAGGGAAGAGCTGTACCAAAGGAGAGGAGCGTGGATTTGTGTCTGAACACATGACTGGAGTGGGAGCTGAGCATGGAAAAGGCCATGAGGGTCAAAATTTCACCTCCCAGGTGTGGCAGCAGAAGGATTTCCACCTTTCAGGCACCAGAGTCTGTTCCACAGCAGTGGCTGAGCTGAGGGACCTTTCAGAAGCCATTTGGGGGTGAATTAAGAGCCAAGCAGTCATGAGGGACTCACTGCTCCTCAGGAGAGGCCCTTCCAGCAGTTCATTCCTCTCCCTGTCAGCATCTCATTGTCCCTTGGAATTGAGCACACTCAAGTCCAATGCAGTGCTCATCTCCTGAGCTCTCTGTTCCAAAGAGTTCAGGGAGGAGTGAGGGTCTGTCAGAGCAAAGGCCCCTCCAGTGCCAGGTGCAGGTGTTGACATTGAGATGTCACAGTCACAATACCTTCTAAACCCCCTCTGAGTCACCTGAATATGCTGATTCCACATCTCATGGGTAGGGCTTTGCTGAACCCCCGTTTTCCTACACCCCCCCCCATGGAGTGTGAAGACCAAATCCTTTCAATAAGGATCTTCCCAGCTCCATGAGTTAATGTCCCTTATTTCCTTCAAATCTCTCCACCAGGTACCACAAAACCCTCTGTGCTTCAGGACAACAAAAGGAAGAAGACAAAAAAATCCCTTCAAATTCACTATTTCCTGGGATATATCTAAATTATAACATCCTGGAGTACATCAGTGCTTTCTATATCTTTTGTTTCTCAATATCTGACCTTGCATTCGATGGCATTGGAAAGTATATTGTTTGATTTGTGGCATTTTGGATCAATCAATATGTTTGACCAGTTCATAATAGCCCAGATTAATTCTGTGAATTAATCACATTTTTTCTCTTCAACTGGAAAAGTCCACAGCAACAACCCAACAAATCCCATCCTTCCCATTCAAATATTTTTTCTTTCTCTTAATTAAAAGTTATGATTTCACCAAGTGGTTTTTAGGGGAGACTTTTTTCCCCACAGCACGTTTCCTTTTGGTTAAAAATTCCTACTATTCAGTTAAAAATTCCTACTATTCAGTAAGAAAAGCCTTGAGATATAATTTTTATTAGACCAACCAAGATGGTTGTGCAAGCAAAAGGTCTCACTGGCTCCTACCAGCAAGTATAAGAACACTATAAATGTATTAAATCTCTCTTCGTAGCAAAAAGTTTGTCTTTGCCTTGTCAAATAAAAGTTACATCTTTTTAACCTTCACTCCAACTGTTGAAAGCTGAAAAACTTGTTTAGTGAAGTTTTCAACAGTTCAAAATTTGTTCTAATTCTGCCTCAGAAAAAGCTCCATCCTTGGTGAGTTAAATCCTCAACAAAAAAACAACTTCTCAACATTGTTCTCCTAATACATTAAAAATAATTGGTGTTTCATTTTATCCTCAAACCCTGAAATTCTGCTCTCTGTTTTCATGTGATTTACTTGCACAGCACTAACAGTCACAGAGAGCTGCCTGTTTTTCCCTCTGGGTTTATCACAAAGCTCCAGAACATCCCACTCCATCCTCCCCATTTATCCAAGGCTCTTCATCTCAAGGGTCATCACATGTTTTAGTCTCAAAGTTCATCCTCTTGACACAAATCGTGCCAGTCTCACATTTGGTCAGAGAGAATCCAGCAACAGGGGTTATAAAAAGAGCCCTTTTCCCAAAGGAATAAACTTCACCACGTGTTACTCACAGCACCATTTAGGAATTTGGGAATGGCTCACTGACAGGACACACCACTGCTGGGGGGCACTGGGAGAGGTGAGAGGGGCTCTCAGGGACAGAGGGGGTGGGAGAAGAGACACATCCCACTCCTGTCACAGCAGAGCCAAGACCAACCACAGCCTTCGGGTCATGTCCATGGTATAAAAATTAAGCACTAATTATAAATCCCAAAATCCCATCATGGGCTGGTATATGGAGAGTTTCAACAGAGGGAAACAAAACCAGCAGGACACAACTGTCCACATCTGCAGAGTCCACTTCCCCACCACAATCCCAGAATTGTTAAGGTTGAAAAAGAACTCCAAGACCATCCAGTCCCCCCTGTGTCCCATCCCCACCTTGTCCCCCAGCCCAGAGCACTCAGTGCCACATCCAGTCCTTCCTCGGGCACCTCCAGGGTGGGCACTCCAAACCTCCCTGGGCAGCCCCTGCCAAGACCTGACAGCCCTTTCCAGGCAGAAATTCCTCCTGATGTCCAACCTGAGCCTCCCCTGGCACAGCCTGAGGCCGTTCCCTCTCCTCCTGTCACCAAGTCTCACTTTGGCTCCTGCAGAGAGAAAAGGCTGGATGTCATCCCACACATCTTGTTTTCTGCCCTTAAATGCACAGAGTTAGCAGAGAGCCTGGAGTCAGGCTTGGTCCTTCTGGCCTAGAACCAGAAGACTGAGATGAGCAAAAGTTTGTTCCCTTTTCTGGGACAACCACAGAAAAGGCAACAAAGATTTCTCTGGCCTCTATCAAACTCATCCACTGCGGCAGCACAGCACCAGCTCTGGATCTGGATCTGTGGATCTGCACCAGGGTGGGAGCAAACACAATTATTTCAAGGTGCCCGAGTGTCCCCTCATTGCCAGTCTTGAAATAAAACCAGGTGAAAGGCTGGAGAGTTGGGATTGTTCAGCCTGGAGAAGAGAAGGCTCTGGAGTGACCTCATTGTGGCCTTGCAGGACCTGAAGGAGCCTGAAAAAAAGATGGAGAGAGACCATTTCCAGGGGCCTGGAATCGCAGAACAAGGGGGAATGGCTTCAAACTAACAGATGGCAGGGTTAGGTGGGATATTGGGAAGGAATCCTTCACTATGAGGGTGGGAGGCCCTGGCACAGGTTGCCCAGAGAAGCTGTGGCTGCCCCTGGATCCCTGGAAGTGTCCAAGGCCAGGCTGGACGGGACTTGGAGCAACCTGGGCTGGTGGAAGGTGTCCCTGCCCATGGCAGGGGTGGGACTGGGTGATATTCCAGGTCCCTTCCAACCCAAACCAGTCTGTGATTCCATGAATCATTGGACTTGTCCACCTTCAGCACAGGATCTCCAAAGAAACACAGTGGAATTTTGAGTATTCCGCATGGATTTCTAGGGGAAGTGGTCTGCAACTCTTTAATTGAGTTTTGTGCCAAAAGCAACTCCCTGCTTCAAACCTGTATGACCCTTTTTCTGAATTCCCTACAGATAAGCCTTAAACCCTTAAAAACTTTATAATTAGCTTCCCTGTGGGTCTCAACCCAGAAGCAGCTTTGTCCTTCCACAGACTCCCTGCACTTACGTCCAAAAAAATCAGAATTCCTCTCAAATCCACCCTCCACTCCTGCCCAAGGTCAGTCAGGAATTGATGGTTCATTTAACTATGAATTCACTTCTCATTTCTTCTCAATCTGAAGTACAAACCTCAAAGTCCTTCAGCTGAGGTTCCTCGTTTTCCTCACTTTACAGATGTGCAAGACTTGTTATATGGAATTATTTAAGACTTTACATTACTTCCAAATTGAGATATTTGTAATAAATACACTTTGAATATATTATCTGGTTGCTCCAATTCCCTTTGATCACTAAACAAAACAGAAATCTGGAGTTCCCAACATGTCAAAAAGAAAGTTTAGGAGCATTTTAAAAAAATATTTTTTCTCCTGCAACTGTTCTTTCAGGACATCACAGACAAGGAAATACAGAAGGATAGAAAAAAATGGTGTAAAATACTTTTAGGATTAATAAATTATGTAGAATGACAATTTGCCTATTTTATACCCTTGGAATAACCCACCTGGCAAAGGAGGAGGCAGAGAGAAATATATAGGGATCAAGGCATTAAAGATAACCAGATATGAACCAAACAGCTGGGAACTGAGTGAGTCAAGAGTCACTTGGGGATTAAGTATTAGGAATGTGCTGTGTCACCCCTAAATAAAGCAGCAGTGTAACTATCCAAGGAATTTTGAAGAGACTTAACACTCTGGATTATAAAGCACTTCTACTTTTGTCTCTTTTTTTTTTATGAACACATTTTCAGGCATGCTTAATTATATCATGTTTAAAAGTCAGCCAAGCCTTGAAGTTACATTCCACAGCGAAAAAATGAGGAGTTTAGCAAATGAAAGCTGTGGTGTCCTTTGGATCCCGCTGCAAAGAATTCCTGTGGCCTGAGCAGTGCTGCTGTCACTGGGAATCTGTCACTCGCTGGCAGTGTCCTTTCGCCACCTATAAAACACAATTCAGACAATAAACTCAGGTATTGCAGTGGTAATTAAAATCCAAAAGCAATTAGCCTTTTGTTTCGTTCACTTGGGAATCTGACTAAAACCGAAAGGAGAAAACCCAAATAAAAAACCAACTCTGCAGCTTGGGCTCAGTCCCAGCTGCCTGAGTGATGTCCTAATTAAGGTGAACCACAGCAGCACAACGATAAATGTATATATGGACGTGTGTGCTCTTCATTATGTGCTGCACAGCCCTGACAGCCTCAACAGCTCATTTCCACAGCCTGAGCAAGTGCCAGGTGAGGACTGAGGCACTGGAGAGGGGAAAAACCACGAGTAACCTGCCTGAAGTTTTCCTGGCAGCGACCTGGAAATGAGCGTTTCCACATGTGAGGATGTAAAGGTCCCTTTGGAGGGAGATGCTCAGCAGGTTGCTGGTGTCGAGGGCAGAGGTACCCAGGGGTGCAGAATGAGGTGAAGATGTGTCTGAGGCTGAGCAGGGAGTTGCCCAAACATCCTTCACCACTTGCAGGTCGAACCTGAAGCTGCCAAAGGGTTTCCCGTTTGCTGAGATTGGTCCCCTCTGACCCACAGAGAGGCTGAAAATCATTCCCTCAGACCCTCAGAGGTGACCCCATCAATGAAGCTTCCATCCTAGAATGCTTTGGGTTGGAAGGGACCTCATTCCACCCCCTGCCATGGGCAGGGACACCTTCCACTAGCCCAGGTTGCTCCAAGCCCCGTCCAACCTGGCCTTGGACACTTCCAGGGATCCAGGGGCAGCCACAGCTGCTCTGGGCAACCTGTGCCAGGGCCTCCCAACCTCCCAGAGAAGTGAGTTCGAAAGTCCTTGGACACCATCACGTGAATCAACTCCAATATTTTTGAGTCTACTCCCACAGAGTGTTTTTTTCACCCTTCTGGAGCCTTCTAAAGGTGGGGCAGAGCAGGCTCTTGGCAGGACTCAGACAGCCAGGACTGGGCTCTGGGCACGGGTGCAATGCCCAGGTGGGAACGAGACTGTTTTCCAAGAGCAGAACTGCAGCTGTGAAGAAGTACAGGCCTGGGAGCAGGAGAAAATAGGAAATTAATTATTTCTGAAGGACACCAGGCCCAGAAAGCCCCTCTGGAAATGCTGTACCAGCATCAGACTGAATAATACATCGATGACATCAGCTGCTTGACTGGAAATTCAGTAGAGTCACACACAGGAATATTCTTATGCATAAAAATAACACCCAACCTCCTCCTTGTGCATTATTAACATCAACCTCCCCCCCGATTTGCATAACTGCACAGTCTACACGTGTGGATCCACACACTCACCTGCAAATGTCTCCAGGCAAACAGAAGGATCACTGTTTGCTGCCACTTGTGTTGCAAAGCTGACCTACAAACGTGGAGTGAGAAGCAGCACCTGATTCTCACAGGCAAAAGAGGAATAAAACTGAGGTTACTAACCCTAATAGAAGCATTCAGGATTTATATGTGTTTTTACAACACTATTTCAGTAAAGTGTTTCACATCAGTATTTCAGGACTTATGCAGATGCCAAGCAAGGAAGGCACCAGAGCTAAACCACGGGAGAGGTGGAAAGTGCTCCCTCCTTCCTGTTATGGCTGAAAAAGGGAGAGGGATGAGGTGTTGGATGTGATCAGCTGGAAAGAGTTGAACTCCCCTGGTTAAGACACACCCAGAAACAGCCACTAACCACCCTTTTTAAGGAGCTGCAGTTTGGAGTTTGTCTCTTGTGCCCCAGACCTTCTTATTTCCACCACCCACCCAAACTGACAGCAGCATTCCAGAGGGGAAACATCTCTCTGGCTTTTCTGAGAGTGGTTTGATCCTTTCAGATGCTTCCCAAGAAGTCCTCAGCAGCCCAAACAGGCTGGATTCCCTGATCTTCCTTGGTGTGCTCCAGCTCCAAGCCCCACTTCCAGCCATTTCTCCCCTCTCTAAGGACCTTTCTTCCCAACTTGATTCTCACATGATTAAGTTGATGCTCACAATTTGTGTTGAAACTAATCATTCTTTGTCCTATTTCCTTTTATCCCTCTCGACATCTCCTTCCCTATCTTCTCCCAGAGTTGCTCTTGAGCAGAGAGGATTTGGATGCAGAAGCAAGCTCTGAGCAGGATGTCCATGTAGAGCCCCACAGAGGTCCCTTCCACCCTGAATTACGTCAAGACTGGTATAAAATACACCTGAACAACATCAAACGAGAAAAAAAATCAAGGTGTTTTCCCCCACAAGGTCAGATAATATGTTTTCCCTGCCTCTTCCAGATGATCAATCCCACTTTTCTAATGTCAAGAGCATTTCAAGGCACAGGAGAAGCCACCAGCTATAAAGAGAAGGTGCTTGGTGAAGATTCCCCACCTCCCAGGCAGCTGTGAGCCCCCTCAGCTAAGCCCTGTCCTGGAGTTTATGCTGCATAAAGCTCAGAGTGAACCTCCCAAAGGATGTTTCCAGGGAGTAAATGCACTGAGAGGTTCATGCTTTAGAATCCATAAAGTCTAGACTCGGAGATCTCACAGCACCACCTGCCACTCTCCGGCCAGAGCTTCACTTTCACACCCTCTACCACGTCAAAAAATTAACAGGAGCTTCCACCTCCCACTAAAGAGTTAATCAAAATCACCAGGATGTAGCATGTGAGCAAAAAACCAGGAAAACTCCAAAAAGATCCCAGACACTGCTGCAGTTTTTCCCTTTTCTCTCTCCTCCATCTTCTTCCACCTCCAAAACACTCGTTTTGCTCTTCCCTTTGATGGAGGAACGAGCTCAAGCTGAGAAAGGGATAAAATAAACCAAATAAAATAAAGAAAGAAAGAAAGAAAATAAAAATAAATCCATAACAAACCCCTCTCAAATACTCGCCCTTCAAAAGGATAAAATGGTTTCAATTTTGGGCTGTCTCCTGCACTTCCCTCCCCCGCCCTCCCTAGGTGTCTATACACATCTGTATATTTAGAGAGGGGTTTTTTTAGCGTTATTATTTAGTTAATATGAATTACAGGCCTCAAGCTGCCTCCCCTCTAAACCCAAAATGAAGCAGCTCTCTTTTTTTCCTCTCTCTCTCTTTTTTTTTTTTCTCCCCTCTTCTTTCCCCCTCACCAACACGATTTACATTCTCAATGTAATGTATTAAAAAGTTGACAGGGCCGAAAGGATTCACATGATGTCGGCTAAGAAACCCAATTTCCATGATGAATTGCCCGGAGCCCCTGAATCACAAACCATTTTTTCCGCTGCTCAGAAGTTGATTTTTTTTTTTTTTTAAATCTTCTTAAAGCTTCTCTCCTAATCTTCGGCTAGAAGAGATGGGTGAAAGGATTTTTTTTTCTAAACTAAGGAAAGTATTAGCATCTTGGTTGTTGTGCATCAAATTTGAAAATGCAAGGTTAGTAATATTTCAAATCGGCTACGGTCCAAGCCACTTGATAAGTGTGCCTGCTGTCTCTCCCTGCCTCTCCCCCCCTCCAAGTTTCTCCTGGCAGGAGCTTCCGCAGGGATTGCGCGGGCAGGGTGAGCTCCGGCTGGGGTGGGGTGCTGGGAAAGGACCTTCACCCCCCCACTTTACCTCTTCCTCCTCTTTCTTCCCACGATTTCCAGCCCCATCTGTCCCCACTCGGTGCTTACACTCGAGAAAAGGCACATGGAGCAACACCCAAAAAGCCAAATTCCTGTAATTACGACGCTTTCCTTTCGCGAGCGGCCGCCCAGCTCTTCCCCGGGTGCTGGGATAGGATCCTGGTGCTCAAACAGTGTGTCCTGCAGGCACGAATATTTGTTTTTAAATGGATTCCTTCCCTCCACGGAGTTCCTGGGGGAAAAATAAAAACCTGCAGAGAGGAAAGGAGTCATTTTGCCCACTCTAATGAGATATCCAACCATTCCCAACAGCAAGGGCTTTAATGAGATTTCCCTCCCTGCTCCCTGCCTTCCCCACACGGAAAATAGAAGGTGATCAAGGGCTGACTCTCGTGAAAGGAAGGACAGTTTCTTCTCCCGGTGCTGCTGCTTCCAAACTGTGGTGTTCCCATCTCCATAATTTCTGGAGTGCTCCTCCTGCTCACCCTGGAAGCAGGAAAATCCTGGCAGCCGGGAGACAGAAACGCTGCCCAAGTGCTTGAGGCTCCCAGGAAATGGCTCAGGCCCCGTGTGCCAGATCCAAATCCCAGGAGGATGAGGCACCACAAACATTAAGGACTCCCAGCAGCAAGCTCTGCATCCAAAGAGTGGGGTCAGGGGCAGGGCTGGCAGAGCAAGGCTTTTCCAGGGAATGCCTTGCATTTTCCCCTTGGTGTTCCAAGAGTATTTGCAGCTCTGGGACACTTGGAATACTACTGGGATCTAGCAGAGACCATCCATTCAGGCCTGGCTTAGCATTTGGGCCAAACAGGACAGCAGCTCACCAAGGTAACCAGGAATTTATCTGGAAGACCCAGCACACCCATGGGATACTCATCCAGCACCATCAGAGCCAGCAGCTCAAATATACACAGTGCAAAGGAACACATCCTGCTGTCCATCCCAAACCTGCTCCCTTCCCAGGGTCACCCTGCATGGGCAGAGCCCCCAGACTGCCCTGACTCTGGGATACAAAGGGCTGTAAACCTGTTCCTGTGCTGTCTCAACTTGGCCAAGCACAGCTCTCCACACCTTCCTCACCTCTTCTAGCTCTTACCCTGAAGGCAGGGAGTCAATTATATCCATCATTTTGCATATAAATTTCTCCCACTGAGGGGAAAAAACACAAACCAAACAACACCTCTTCTCTGCCAGAAAAGCAGCTGCCTCCAATGCCAGGGTTTTTCTTACAGGGAGTTTCTGTTGTGGTGATGGAGATGGCAGGGAGATGCTGGAAGGAGTGAGTCTCTCATGGCCTGGTAGAGCTACCACACAAACCTCTCTGTCACAATTAGTCTTCCTCAGCATTGATTGCAACAGCCTATTTTATTTTTATTCATAAAATCCCTCCTTGGTCACCTCCAAGTTGGGATCAGCTGTGGGAGCAAAGCCAGAAGTTCAGCAGGTCAGTTCACAGAGAGCTCAGGGTGTCACAGATTTGCTACAGGTGTTGGAAACAAGTCTGGGGACATGAGAGAGGCCATGGTGGACTAAACACCTCTGGGATCCATGGTGGACTAAACACTTCTGGGATCCAGCTGCAGTTGAGAGAGAGGGACAGGAATCAATGACCTTCCTGCTCTTTCTGCTCATTAGGGGGGGCCCTACAATTTGAGCAGCTGAAGAGGGAATTTCCAGCCCTTCCCAGCTGTAACCTGTGCCAAGAACGTGGCCTCAGACCCTCCAGTTCCTCATTAGCTGCTCTCCCACCTGTCCTGTGGATTTACACTCCAAGACACCCTTCTCTCTTCAAATACCATCCTTCTCCATGAGAAAAAACATCTCCTTTTCTCCCAAATTCAGCCTCTGCATTGCAGCATCCATTTCCACCCTTCAGCACCCATTTCCACCCTTCAGCACCCAAATGCCTGATTTTTGGAGGCTGATTCCCAAAGCACCTGGGCTGAGGCACCCTGGGACTTTGGGCAAAGCTCAGTTTTCTTTGCTAGAGCCAATGGTCGGACTCGATCTCAGAGGTGATTTCCAATCTTTATGGCTCCATGCCTGTCGGTCCCATCTCATGCAGATCTGTAGGATCTGTGCCCAGCAGTTCACTCAACCTCTTTCCCTGGTGCCAACACCACAAGGAGGTGATCCCGAGGATCAGGGCCCAGAGATAACCCTGAGACTGCTTTCTTCCAGGTACAGCAGTTGATTTTAATGGACAACTGCCCAGGTTTGGGGCAGGTCTTAAACTCAGGAGTGTCTTCAGCAATTCCAGCCCTTACAGGTTTAGGAAAACACAGCACTTCAGCAACTGGGCTTAGGAGCTGATTGAGCTGAGTTCCACTCCTGCAGTCACGTCACTTCTGTGGATTTAGCACCAGGAACAAGTATAGGAAGCAGCAGCAGGAGAGGGATGACCCCATAAGTATTGCCAGGAGCTAATCCAGTCTGCTTGGGCTGCTGAAGGCCCCCTCCTGTGCCCTAAGCCCTCAATCCTGCATGGTTCTGCCTTACAGAGGGGTTGGGAGAGCCCCCAAATCCCCCTGCCCCCCTTCTGGTCACACCACTGAGCAGAAACCCACCCCCAAACCCAGAGAAGGGGATGATGCAAATCAAACCAAGGGTATGCAGAGAGGTTGATATCAAGAGGACTATCAGGACACGGGAAGAAACATCTCCTGTGATTGCTGAAAACTTGGCAGACTCCATGCACTGAAAGCATTTCATTGTGAGTCATGAGACTTGTGTAATTTAAGGAGTTTTCCCATGTATTCCAAGGGTTTGAGCAGATTACAACAGGCAAGAAAAGCCCAGAGGACTGATTCAAAGGACATCACCAAAACCCCAATGATAGCAGGGAGAATTATGGAAGTGTTTTCCTTAAATGTAGCACATCCTGACAGCTTTCAGGAGTTTTTCCCTCCCAGCCCATGATGGAAAACACTATCCCAAGAGCCAAGCAGGTAAATGCACATTCCCAGCACCCTTACAAGCTACAGAATCTGTTGAGGACTTTGTGGCCTCTGTATCTGCAACAATTTGTATGTGATGTTTATGATTTGCCTGCTCTGCACTCACCAAATCCAGGGAAGCTCTTAAAAACCAGCACATCATTCCCTTCTTGCTTCTCCAGACAACACCATGGAACTCAAATGACCTCCATTCCCGTGGGATGCCACCAAAAGCACCAGATTTTACATGAATCAGGCACAAAAAGCAGCTGGAACATAGAAACATGAGTGAAGCCATGTTCATGGGAGAAGTCATGTCTCTCCATGTTTTAAACTAAATAGGAGATATTTAGATTGGATATTTGGAAGAAATCCTTCACTATGAGGGTGGTGAGGCCCTGGCACAGGTTGCCCAGAGAAGCTGTGGCTGCCCCAGCCCTGGAAGTGTCCAAGGCCAGGTTGGACAGGGCTTGGAGCAACCTGGGCTGGTGGAAGGTGTCCCTGCCCGTGGCAGGGGGTGGAATGAGTTGGGCTTTAAGGTCCCTTCCAACCCAAACCAACCTGTGATTTTTATGTTGAATGGCCGGCTCGGAATTCGCTTCACACCCAAGCTTTAAATCTGGCCGCTTCCAGAGTGTGCCCCATCTGGATGACCTTCCTCATCCATGAATTTCCAAGTAGTGGGAGCTTTTTGGGTTGAAGGGAAACCAGCAAAGCCACACAGAGCAGTGGGGTTCTAATCAGGTTGTATCAGCACTCCCAGGCAGGGGCTGCCCTGCTGGGCAAGGTGGGAAGAGTTGGGAGCCAAGGGTGACCCCGGCACAGGCAGTGCCCTCACCCAGCACAGGCAGTGCCCTCACCCAGTGCTGGCACAGCTCCTCCAGCAGCCCCTGGCACAGCAAAGGGCTGCACCAGGTCCGAGTCCATCCACGGAGACCTCTCAGAAGGTGGGGCAGAAACACTCTAAACACAACATGCGTTCAAGACCTGCCCAGGAGAGAGGGCAGACTGGAGACAAGCACACCTACAGCACGGTCCAAACCAGGAACAAACCCCCCAAACTGGGCTTAAATAGAGCTGCTGAGGCCAGGGCAGCTGGGTGTGTGGGGCAGGGCCCCAGGTGAGCCTGCTCAGGGCAATCCAGAGGCACTGGCACACGCGGGGCCCTGGCTTTATGCCAGGGATATCTGCAAAACCAAGGCTGTGACCCTTGTTTTAGCGGTTTCCAAATCTCAGAAAATACACATAGAGCATTGAAAAGCCTGTGTTTGTTATAAAACCACACCTGGGCACTGACCAGTTGGAAGATCATCCTGCTTCCTCAAACAGTGGCACAGAAATGCCTCTCCCTTCCCCAGATCCCAGCATCCCCTCCCAGCCTCTCTCCTTCCTAGGAAGGAAGGACAGACAAGACGCTTCCCAGCTCAGCCCCGGGCTGCCGGGAGAGGGCCGGGAAGCTCATCCTGCTGCCCGGGCTGGGCTGAGCCCGGTGGGTGCTCGGAGCTGCCGTGACTGCAAGGACAGCAGCAGCCTCCAGTGGCCACCTGGCAAACGACACCGGCGGGGCTGCCTGGCCCTGTCCCACCAGCCCGGCCTCATGTCCCGTGTCCCGGGGCCAACACCAGTGTGGTTTCATCCTCAGTGTCCCACGGCCAACACCGGTGTGGCCTCATGGCCAGTGTCCCACAGGCAGTGCCAGTGTGATCTCATGGTCAGTGCCCCATGGCCAGTGTCCCACAGCCAGTGCCAGTGTGATCTCATGGTCCATGCCCCATGGCCAGCTCCAGCCTGGCCTCATGGCCGGTGTCTCATGACAAACACCAGTGTGGCCTCACGTCCAACACCTGTGTGCCCTCGTGTCCAGTGTCCCATGGCCATCCCCAGTGTGGCTCTCGTATCCAATGTCCTATGGCCGATACCCCTGTGGCCTCATGTCCGATGTCCCACAGCCATCACCAGTGTGGTCTCATGTCTGGCATCCCACAGCAAACACCAGTATGGTTTCATCCCCAGTGTCCCATGGTGAATTCCAGTTTGGCCTCACATCCCACACCCCACTGGGTGGGCTGGACAACCCTCTAGGGGAAGAATTTTTCCCGAATGTCCAATCTAAACCTCCTCTGGTACCACTTGAGGTCGTTCCCTCTTGTCCTGTCGCTTGTTCCTGAGAGCAGAGACCAACACTCCAATGAGACCCTTTTTACCAAAAAGGCAGTTTTTCAAGATGAAAGATGACCCTCAATCCTCAGTGTCACCGAGGCCCTCAGTGATCTCCATGTCATTGCTCTGCCTGCTCCAGGCCCCCAGGTCCTCACCCTTACCACCTCACCCTATTGCCTGGTTTTCCCTCCTGAGCTGCTGCTCAGGGAACATCTCGTGGAGGAGGAGCCCACCCAGGTGCCTGGAGAAGCTGCAAAATAGGAGTGGATGAGCTTGTTTTCTTGTTGTCTGTTTTTCCTTAGTCCTTTGAAATAATCACAAACACGGCAATTATTGCAAAGATAAAATGCCAAGGATTACAGAATCCTCACAGGCAAAGCTCCCCATCAATTAACTCAACCAAGCCTTGCTTTAAAATATAATCCACAACAAGAAGCTACAGCAAGAGACAATTAAAATTTTAAAAAAGCACAACAAATAAATATTTTTGTGCAAGAAAAGGGTGGGAAAGAGAGGAGAGATGTTTATCAGAGAACAGAATAATTGTGGGTGGTTTTATGTCACGTACAAGCACCAAAACTATCTCAGCATGGAGCAAACTAAGACACAGTGCTGAGGTTTTAGATGTAGCTGAGGGACTTTGGGGTCTCATGAGTTTGGGGGTCCACACACTAAAAAACTGGGTCAAGATTTTTAAAAGTAGTGCATAAAACTGTTTTCCTCAGTCCAGCTTATGGCCACAGAGCTGGGAAAGCTCTCTGGGACCTCCAAGCCCATCCTCCCATGTGCTGGTGTTTTACCACCTTCATCACTCAGCCTAAAACTCGCTCCTCTCCAGCAAGGGCTGAGTCTGGGGGTGCTGCAATCAGAGCTGGGGCAGAGGGGCTCCTCCCAGCTCCTCCCCAGCCCCTTTGCTATGCCATCAGGAACTTGGTCCTGCACTCAGCTCAAGTTTCTCCCAGTTCAGCCCCACTTCTCCCAGTATCAATATTCCCTTGGAACCAAACGAGCTGCCAACGACTCCAGTGCCTTCCTTTTGGGAGCAGAGGAAGCAGCCACTCCTCAGCAGCTCAAACCTCCTACAGCAACCACTTGGTTGATTGATTAATTACTATTTTAATTAAAGTGTTCAAAGAATTATTTAGGTTGGAAAGATCTCAAAGCCCATCCCTCCTCACCCCCTGCCATGGGCAGGGACACCTTCCACCAGACCAGGTTGCTCCAAGCCCCGTCCAACCTGGCCTTGGACACTTCCAGGGGGGAGAAGCCAAAGTGAAGTCGACACGTGTTCTTCTGGGGCCCCCCAAAACCAACGCACAGAGAGATGTCCTCCAAAACCCATGGACTTCTGTGGCACTGGGGTTTGCACCTGCACAAAGGAAGCAAACTGGTGTGGCTGTGCCACAGAGCCCCAGCACTGGGGTGGCACCTGCAATAAGGACAACTAGCCCAGGTTTGGGATTATGGCTCGGATGAGCCTCTCATTTCTCTCTCTTCCCCATTCCTCTGTCCCCTGCCAGGGGTTGCACCACATGTGCTTTCTCTCTCCACTCACAAACAGCTCGGAGCACCAAACCTGCCGTGCTGGAAGGGTTGAGCCTCACCAGCCCCTTAGAGCCACATCTCAAACCTCCTTCTCTGTATTGTCTCCCTTTTGAAACCCCCAATTCTGCTGCTGCAGTGAAGAGAAACCATAAGGGACAATCAAAAAGGTGAATAAAAGTTGAAAAAGCTCTTAAATGACAGCTCATGAGGGAAATGTGAGTCTTCTGTTTGTTGTTCTTTGTAGCCTGCCTTAAATATCCCTGCTAATTTTCTGACTATTGCTGTAGTGCACACAAGAATTGCTGATGACACATTTTCCTAACACGAGCATTACACAAAAGGAGATTATATTTTAGCCTCTTTTAGAGACTATAAAATCAGATTCATCCTAACGAAACAGCAAATAAAAAGGGGTTTCCCTTTTCTTCCTCAATCTCTTGGCATTTTTCCTCCCGTGGTTTTTATTCTCCTCCTCCCCCCTCCTCCTCCTCCTCTTTCTCTCCCGTTATCTGTGTTTCCTGCTCATTTCAACTTGATGACATGTTGCTGGGACAACTAAGTCTCGTAACCTTCTTAACTTTGCCATTGTTCCTGCCTGGAGTGTATTTAGGAGGAGTGTTTTAATTTCTTTTCCAAAGCACAGTGCCTGCCCCGTCGGAAGATATTAGAAATGGGAAAGGGGGGGGGAGCTTTTCTTCTCTAAATGTCTGCTATTCAAATCACTCCTTTTTTTATTTCCTTTAAACCCATCATTTGTATGCTGTAGGTCGCTGCTTTAAACCCCGGCTCGCTCCTGCTGAAAGGATCACCCGTATAATGATGTCATCCATATTCAGCTGGAATCTCAGCACTTCCCTCCTCTCCTCTCCCCTGGCAGCTCAGCCGCAGGCTCCCCGCGGCTCCCCCGAGATGTCCCGGTGGGAATGAGAGGATAGAAGCTCCGGGTCCTGGTGGGGCTGTGCCGGGCACATGGAAAGGCACCGTGACACCCGGCCTGGGGAGGAGGGAGCGGGAAAAGCGGCTGGTTTGGAGACAGTTCTGCTGGAAGATCCTTCCTCAGGGTCATCCCGCATCCAGGAACAGCTTGTTCCCGCTGAGACCGGAGGAGGGAGAGCTGGAGGTGTTCACCTGGAGAAGAGAAGGATCCAGGGACACCTTGGAGCCCCTTCCAGGGCCTAAAGGGGCTCCAGGGGAGCTGGAGAGGGACTGGGGACAAGGAATGGAAGGACAGGACGATGGGAAATGGCTTCCCACTGCCAGAGGACAGGGATAGATGGGATATTGGGAAGAAGTTCTTCCCTGTGAGGGTGGGGAGGCCCTGGCACAGGTTGCCCAGAGAAGCTGGGGCTGCCCCTGGATCCCTGGAAGTGTCCAAGGCCAGGTTGGATGGGGCTTGGAGCAACCTGGGCTGGTGGAAGGTGTCCCTGCCCATGGCAGGGGGTGGAATGAGATGAGATTTAAGGTCCCTTCCAACCTAAACCAATCTGTGATTCTGGGATTGGGTCTGTCCTGGTTGTCCCAGCCCTGACAGCCCAGGGAGAGCCAGGTTTCCTGCACGGAGCAATATCCCAATCCCACCTGGATGCCTCCCTGCCCACTCCAGCTGGTCTGTATCAAAAACCCAATTGTACACGTGTTGTGCACAGTCCCCCAGTCCCTCCTGTGTCACCCCAGTCCCTTCTGTGTCAGCTTGATGTGTCCCTGACACCCTCATTGTACCTGGATCAATGCTCTTTCAGCAACTAATTGATCTTTTATTAACATATAATAACTTACTTATTAAATAGAAATTAAAGACTTAATTGCAACACTTAATCTAGAGTGGCTCAGTATATCACCCTCATAAGCATAATGTATAATTTAATTAATTGACAGAGCTGATAATAGTATGTCATCTGTCACCAGTTCTCCTGACCTGGGAGCCGGTTGCAGCCCGAGGAGTTTGTCATGGATGTAAATCAAGGCCTCTCCCAGGAGTAGTTCTGTGGGATTTGGGATGTGCTGGCTCATTACACCCGGCACAGACATCTACAACTGATCCCCATCCCCACCAAAACGCACTCAAAGAACTTTCCTGCTGCCCAGGATCATAAATTGAAAATAAAAACGTGTCTGTTTGGAAGGAGAAGGTTGAGTGGGCACCAGGCACTGATGGGGATGGACCAGTTCATCCCAGTGCTCCCCAGTGCTGCTGCTGGACATCCCAGTGCTGCCTCTCTCCTCCCCCCAGGCAGAGATTTCTCCCCCAAAACAAGGTTCAGGCAGCCTCCCCCCAAGCAGGGAGGTGGCCCCACACTCCTTAGGACACAAGGAGCCAACCAAACAGGGATTTATTTTCCTGCTGGTCACTATTCCTCCTGCTCCAGCTAAAATTTGGGGCCATGCACCGTTTTTCACAGCCAGGCACTTCCATCCTGCCCCCCCTTCCCCCGTCACACTCTCCCAGCAATAAAGAATTTCATTTTAAAAACTGAAAGATTTAATTTAAAAATACAAAATGGCAAAGGGAGGGTTTTTTAAATAAAAAAATAAAGGTAAAGAGATGATGGTTGGAACAAAATGTTCTAGAAGAAAGCTGTTCCCTTGGGGTTTCTTTTCTTTAAGCTTTGCATATTACAATTTGAAATTTTTGTAAAGAGATCCCCATTTTATATTCACACTGGTAGCCTGAATTTAAATATCTCTCTCACCTGAGATTAATACAGGCTTCACCCTGAATTACTTCCCAGCTCTGAAGTACAGCTCTGGAGAGCTCAACTCTCCACAAATTCACTTCTCTTTTAGAAGCATAAAAGCTTATGAAATATATGAAATATTAAAATACCGTGTGTGCTGGGGCAGAGGGGGGAAGGGAAGGCTGGGTCACTGCAGGGGGGGCTCCTTTGATATGAAAACACACTTTTTCCTCGAATGAAACCACGGATCTGTTGGCACAGGACAAGAGGCCCATTAAACACTAAAGGCAAAGATTTCAGCACGAAGGATGAGGCTCTTCTTTATTTTATTTAATTGTTAAGCCCTGCAATCTGTGTTTTGTGCAACAGGAATCACTATTCCCCCCTGCAACTGAAAATATCAAGTTTCTCTGGAGCAAAACAAAGTATTCCCTGCAAACCAGGCTATAAACAAACTGGCTCCTTGTCAGGCCAACTCAGTCCTCACCAAATCCACCTGATGGGGGGAAAGCACCTCGGTTTAGATGCTCAGGACCCATTAGCTAATTGCCAAGAAATCCAGTATTTTATACAGGGATTTAACCCTTGAGGAGCTGCTGGGCTGGGGGGAGAGGGTGGCTGGCACAGCAGCAGGGTGGGCAGGGCAGGGCAGGGGGGCATCCTGCTGTGCCCACATGGCCCCCTCTCCTCCTTGGTTAGGGCATTCCCTGCCTGCTGTTCTGGTTTTATTGACCAGAGGATTTCGGTGCTGTGAAAACCAGCCCCTGCTCACCCCTGGTTTACTTTCACCCTCTGCACCTACAAAGGAATCAGCTCCATCAGCTTTGGCGTTAGATGATCTTTGAAGCCCTTTCCAACTCAAACCATTCCATGAAAATTAAGTTGTTTGCTTCAGCAGGTGCTGCTCGAAGATCTGCTGGTCCCTGGAAGCCCCTTGTGCTGTCCCCATCCCCCTTTTTCCCCTCCCTGGTGTTTTTCCACATCCTTTTCCCCCTGCCTCCCTCCAGCAGGGCAGAAGGGAAGCTCTGAGCCGAGGCAGGTGGGGTGATGCAAGGTGGGACCTCCTGGAGACCCAGCGTTGCTCAGAAAAGTTCCCAGAAGCTGCTGGTGCTGCAAATCCCTGTTTGCGAATGAGCCAGGATCACAAAATCATAGAATTATGGAATGCTTTTGGTTTGAAGGGACCTTAAAACTCCTCCAGTCCATGGGCAGGGACACCTTCCACTAGCCCAGGTTGCTCCAAGCCCCGTCCAACCTGGCCTTGGACTCTTCCAGGGATGGGGCAGCCACAGCTTCTCTGGCAGCTTCTCAGTGCATCTTCAGTGAGCACCAAGCCCAGGAAATGGTGGTCCATCTCCAGCTTGGGACATCCTGGATGTGTCCAAGGAAATGTCACAGCTGCCAAAGTCACCCAGACGGACACATCTTGGGGGATTGACACAAGGGTTGGTCTGGGCAGGACGAGAAGAAAGAGCCTCAAGTTACACCAGAGGAGGTTGAGGTTGGATATCAGGGAAAATTTCTTCATGGAAGGAGTTGTCCAGCCCTGGCACAGCTGCCCAGGGCAGTGGTGGAGTCCCCGTCCCGGGAGGGATTTAAAGCCCTGTGGATGTGGCACTTGGGGACGTGGCTCAGTGGTGGCCTTGGCAGTGCTGGGGATGTTTGGACTCAATGACTTTAGAGGGCTTTTCCAACCTAAACAATTCTATGATTCTGTGACTCTACAGAGATTTCTCTTCCCAGCAGCATTTTCCATGTGCCTGTTCCCTGTTTCCTTGGGAAGGTCCTCAGTGCTGCAGCAGAACTTCAGTGCAGCTGCAATAAATTCCTCTGCCGGCGCCGCTCATCTGAATCAAATAGAGTTTATTTCATTTTAAGAAGTCCTTTTTCTTTTTTTCTTTTTTTTTTTTCATTTCAGGAAAATGAATGTTAGAGCCAGATAAGAAACTATAGTCTGCTTTCAAGAAGGTTACAAGAAAACTGCATCTTGCATTACTAATCCTTTATCTTTCATGTTAACAAAAAGATTACTGACATATTTTTGAATGAAAGAAAATAAAATAGCAAACGCATCTAAAGAACTGTGTAACTTTCATGCAACACACAAATCGGTTGTTAAACGGGGCAAAAAAAAGGAGGAGAATGAAGGGAAAATTCATAATACATTTCCCTTTGTAAAGTGAGCAAACCAACTTTCTGTAATAAGAGAAAACTCGTGGAGGACTAGAAGATGCTCTTTCATAAACAGAGAACGATGGGGTTTTTTGCCAGAGGTTGGATTAAGGCAGCAGAGGAGGAAATCTCCCTTGGCCGGGTTTTCCAGGGAGGGCATCGGGAGATTCCTGATTCTGTCCTGCTGCATCCCCCAGTCCTGGCTCCAAAAGAGTTGTCAGTCGGCCAAAGCTCGAGGGAGGGGGGACATGTCCCAGCACATGGAGATCTCCAGGACAGAGGGTCATCCCGGGGCACTTGGATGATGGAGCTCCTACTCTAGTGGAAGGTGTCCATGGCAGGGGGTGGAACGAGCTCAGCTTTAAGGTCCCTTCCAACCCAAACCATCCCGTGATTCCATGATTCCGTGATCTCGATCTGCCTGCGCCAAATCCACCCGGGATGAGCTTTTCTGATGCTTCTCTCCCCGAAACCTCCCTGGAAATCCCAGCCCCGATCCTCAGCCCTGCTTTTCCAGGAGAAAACATCCCCGTGCCTTGGCACAGAGTGCTTCATTAGGAAACCCATAATTGAATTCCCTGACCATTCAGTTCTAAAACCCCTTTGATCGAGAATTAGTTAATTACATTGGGCCCGGTCTATTCCTTGTCACAAATTTCGCCCGTGTCCCCCAGACACGCGATGGCAGGAGCCGCTCCCGCATTGTGTCCTTTGAAATGCGTTCAGGAGCCTTTGAAGCTCTCCCCCCTTAATGACGCATTGTTCCTTAATAAGTTGCCCGTAACGTTTCCCCATTAGGAAATAGCTGTCTGCGGCTCACTTGGGCTTCAATGAGGAATAATAATCCCAATGTAATTGATAATGTTGGAGAATAAACGGGGAGAGGCGCTGCCCGGGGGAGCGGCTGGAGCGGGGGGCGCGGGGGGACAGCGGGGTCCCCTCCTGCCTCCGCCACCGCCCGACCTTGGCCGCGCCCGCCCTGCCGTGAACGCGTCTGACCTTGAGCCGGGGCTCGGTCCCGGCTCCCGGGGGCTGATGAGAGCCGGGGAGATCGCGGGTGGGGAGCCCGGGCAGCCGGCCCTGCCCCCGGCTCTCTGGGAAGGTGAGACGAGATAAGGAGCGTCTGGAAGCGCGGCGGGAGAGGAGGCAGATGGGGAGATAACGCCGAGATGGGGAGATTGCACCGCGCTCGGCTCAGCGAGGCAACGCGGGGGCTCTGCTGGGAAAGGTGGTGGAGCCCCCTCCTTCTTCTCCTTTAAGACTAAAGACCACTCGTGCCCCGGCCGAGAAGCAGCATCGCGACAAAAAGCCTGTCCCGGACTCCCAAAAAACGTCCTTTCCCCTGAGGCCCCGCAGCTCAGCAGCAGCACCGCGGCGGGGGTCTGCCCAAATAACCCCCCCAGCCGCTTGCTGCGGTGTCCGTCCCTCCTGGGCATCCTGCACCCAGGCAGGAGCTGCTCCCTGCCACCCCCGGCTCCCCGCCACAGGGAGTTTTTCAAATAATTGCTGGTTCCCCCCCCCCCCCCCCCCAAAAAAAAAAGACCACGAGGGAATCCTGCCAGGAGAGACTTCCCTGCGGTGTCCTGTCCTGGCTGTGAGGGCAGCTCAGGATCACGCTCATGCCATGGGAAGCTTTCCTTGCTAAGACAGCCCTCTGTGATTCCAAGCAGTTTGTGACGAAACCAAACAAATAATAAAAAAACCCAAAGCAAACAAAACCAGCAAACAAAACCACACACACACAAAAAAATAGAAGCTGGAAAACCATAGGGAGGAAACCTGGATATGTAGGAAATCAGATTGGGAATACCTGCCAAGCTAAGCAGGAGCATGCAGGGAGCAGTGCCCGAGCTGGTCCAGCAGCAGGGAGGTGGAAGAGATGCTCTGCCCAACCCAACTTTTCCCTGGTGTTTCCCCCCAGGCACGTGTGGCTATGGTGGAATTTGATTTCTGAGAGACCAGAGCATCCAGAAACAGAGCTGGGCTCAGTCACACAATGGATCAGGTGGAATATAATCGAGGCTGGGGACTCTCCAACCCTTTCCTCCCTGCACCATCTGCTGAAGGTGCTCACTTCTCATAAACACTGACCTAAAATCAAGAAAGTTTAAACAAAAGGGTTAAATATTGCCCCTTCCTTCTCCATTCAACCCCGAAGAGAATAATTTTGGAGTTAGAAAAGCATCATTTTAACTCCTAAAATAATAGCCTTGAATTGCCCTGTTTTGTTCCGACCTCCTTCTCCAGCACCGCTCCAGCCCCGCTCCCTGCCCGGCGCTCCGGGCGCGCATTCCCCTCATCGCATCCCTCTGCCTGGACATCCTCTCGCACATCCCTCCGCTCCCTGGAATCTGCTCCCCTCTCACATCCATCGCCAGGTCTCGTCTCTTCCACTTGCTTCGCTTGCCCTCTGCTGGGCGCTGGCAAAGGGAAGGACGGTGCCCTGGGAAGCGCCTCCTCTCCCTTTCCCTCTCCTCTCCTTCCCTCTCCTTGACACGGTTGTGTGCGAGATAAAAACCAGCTCCGGAGCTCTTCATGCCCAGAACTGGACCAGACTTTTTCCCCAAGCTCAGAGCGGGATGGAAGGAGCTTGTCCTGAGCATCCTGATCCCTTTGCTCCGTGCAAGCTTTGCCTCTCACCCGGGGCCAACGGGGAATGCAGAGGGTGATTTGTACATGAAACAGAGGGAAACGGGAGATCTGGAAGGGCCACACTCCCAAAATAGGTGCTGTAGTCACTGGGGAGGAGCTTCAGACTGCCCAGGTAGGGGAGAAGGTGGGGGCTGAATCCCTGAACCAGGGGCTTTGGATTCAGTGAGGAGATGGTGGGAAACAGGGCAGCGCTCCAAGGGAAGCAGGCAGCAATGGAATCATGGAATCATGGCAGGAGACAATCATGGGCACACGGAATGGCAGAATCATAAATCATAGAATCAAGGAATCCTAGAATCATGGAATCACAGAATCAGAAAGTCATGGAATCCTGACATCATAGAATTGCAGAATCATGAAATCACAGAATCATGAAATCACAGAATTGTGGAATCACAGAATGACAGAATCACAGAATCATGGCATCATGAAATCATAGAATCACAGAATTGTTTAGGTTGGAAAAGCCCTCTAAGATCGAGTCCAGCTGTCCCCCCAGCACTGCCAAGCCCACCATTAAACCTAAAAACAAGACCCAAAATCAAAAAAGTTCAAAGAAAAGGGTTTAAACATCTCTTCTTCCTTCTCCATGCAACCCCAAACCAATTAATTTTGGAGTTATGAAAACGTTGTTTTTCTTTCAGTCCTACCAAAGAAGCCTTGAATGGCTTTGTTTTGCCACATCTCCACCTCCAATTGCCAAATCCACGTGCCTTTTGAACTCTTCCAGGGGTGGGATTGAAGGGATGCTGTGTCTCATCCATAAATGGCAGGAAAAGGTGCATCGAGCTGCTGATGCCTCGAGATCGAAGAACATCAGCAACACCAAGACCCACAAAGTCCTGAGGGTGCTGGAAGAGGAGGGGAAACATGGGAGTGTGGGCTGGTTGTGTCACACCAGGGTGGTGAGAGCTCCATGTCCCACCATTAGGGCCTGGGAGCAGTTTTGGGGAGGGCAAAGCTGAGTAGAAGTGTCCCACAGGGCCATGCAGGAATCTGCAGGCAGGAACTCGAGGATGTGCAGCTCCATTCCCGAGATAACCCCGTCCCACACTGGGCCACAGACAGACAGCTCAGGAAAAGGAACAAACTGGCAGCATTCAGAGGAATATTCCTCATTTCCAAGCATATCATTTCTGCCCTCCAGCAGAAAGCCCCCCCTCAGCTTTTTAGCAGCTTTTGCATTTCATCAGGCTCAGTCCAAGTTGGAAAAGGAGAGGGAGGAGACCAGAGACCATTTTCCTTCGAGAACTGGGGGGATTTCAGCAGCAGAGGTGCTGTGGGGGCAGATTGAGGCTCTCCCATCTATCCCCAGAGTTGGAGGGAAGGGATGGGCCAGCAAAGATGGGTCAGGGAGCAGGAGAAAGGGATCCCCTGGGAATGACCAGCTTTGACAGGGCCATTCTTTCCTCCTTCAACACAGAGCCACCTCCCACCATTCCCCCATCCCACCTGGACCTGCTTCTCCCCAGCAGCTGGAGGAAAAGCTTGGAGAAGGGCAGCACGGGAAGGAAAAGAGGAAAAAATAACAGCAGGTCTTTGGGCACCAAGGGGATGGAAGTGAAGGTGACTCCAAGATTTCCAGGCCTGTGTCCCTCGGTCACAGCCGGCGCCGGGTGGGCTGAGGAGGGGGGACAGACACCAGCTGGGCAGTCTCTGCTTCCAGAGGTCCTCACACACCCTCCAGATTACAGACGATGGAGGAGAGCAAAGCCTTCTACCAATTAATTCCCGAAGTGTAATTAACATCTGGGGCAGCTCCGTGTGATCCCCCACTGCTAATGGAGCACGGCACCGCCTTAATTCCCGCACCATCTCCGTGTTAAATCCAGGAGCAGGTTCCATCACAGTTCCCTTAGAGGGAAAAAAGGAAAGAGAGGGAAATGGAGCAGGATTTGTCTCAATGCAACATGATAGATTAGAGTTTGCTGGATAAAGAAAGTAGGGATGGGGGGAGGGCATGGAATGGGGAATTTCATAGGTGTGTGCATGCGCGGGCACCTGGATATTCTCCCTCGCCACGACCTCCCTACACCCCATCCATCAGCCTGGGCTTGGCTTATTCCAACACCAGAGTCTTTGCTCGTGTCTAAGAGGCCCACGGACACAATCTGCATGCCAATTACCGGAGCAGACCCCCTGGTACTGGGAAATGGAAATTAGCTGTCAAGGAAAAACCGGCATCAGCAAGGCTGGGTTTGGATTGCCTGTGCTCCCAGCTCATCTCCACGGGCGCCCTGCTCCCTGTGCTGCCATGGCAAGGGAGCCCCCGATGGAAAAAGTCATCCAGAAGAATAATAAAATAAAAAATAATAGTCAAAACCCCCTGCCAAGTAGAACATTTTATTGTTATTCGTGTTGGTTGCCAACGTTGCAGGCACAACGCAACGTTCACCCAAGGGCAAGAGCCTGGAGGACAAGGAGGAGCAGGGAAGAGTTGGGATAACTGGGATTTTGAGGCGGGTAGATCAGCAGTGAAAGGAAAGGACATGGAAAATGTTACCTTAAGGGTAAAGCAGATCCAGGTCTGGCTCCTCCAATGCTCTGGGGTGGATGTGCCCCAAACCCGCCCACTGCAGGTCTGGCACCACAAACCCCATTGCAGGGGCTGTAGGGTGGGGAACACACTTCCCAGCTGAGCATTCCCCAAAATCCAGGGGGGACGTGGCTGGAAATGCACTGGGCAGAGCACGCCTGCCTGCAGGAGATTCTCCATCCAAAATGGGGATGGCAACAGGCTCCCTGAAAAAGAAACAGGAGCCAGGCTGTGCTCGAGCTGCTGCCCTTGGAGACACTTGGAGAACTTTCCTGGGAGCCAGGGGGAAAAGGGGAGCTGGAGTTGGAAGCTGGTTGGTCCTGAAGGAATATTTTTGGGGAAAAATAAGCTGAGAACTCTAATGCCAGATCATCTGCATCCTGCTGATCCGGGATGGAGATGGAAGAGGGATGGAAGTTGGTGAGGAAGATGCACCACCCTTTGCAGGGAAGGGCTGGAATGGGGCAGGGGGCTGAGGGAGGGGGGTGACAGCAGGAGGAGGAAGAGGAGGAGGAAGGTGATTCTCTTCAGCCCGGCTTTGTGCTGGGGGAAGTCCAGGGGGGGGAGCTGCTCCTCTTGGCAGCCCCTTCCTGTTCCCTGCTGGCATTCCCGGGGGGTGGCATCACTTCACCTGCCTCCTGCTCTGTAACAACCTAATACATCACTGGGGAGAGACTGCGGAGCGTGGCTGGAAGGGCTCTGCTTCCACATCCAGCGGCATTATCCCGAGGCCCCTGGGCTCCGTGTGCAAACAGGCTGCAGATCTCCAGGGGAGAGTGCCCAGACATCCGTTATCCCTGCACGGGAGGCTGTGCACGGGACCAGCCTGACATCCAGCAGCACTGGGAAAAATGGGATGTTCCTGCTGGCAAACTGGGAGCTCAACAGTCCCCTCTGCTTCCTGCACGTCTCAGGTGCCCGAGGAGCTCTTCCTGCCCTTCAAGATCATCCAGCAGCCACCTCCCATCCCAGGCAGCTCTCAGAGGCACTTCCTGCCTCTATCCCACATCCAGCCCCCTCTCCTGTTTCCAGCTGCCTGCCTTCATGCAGTGCTCAGCCCCAGTTTAAGCAGGGGGACGCCTCAGCTCCCACCTACAAGGGACACCCTTTGCCTGGCAGAGCTGCCAGGTCTGCAGCATTTCCCATGGGGATTATGGCTGTCCCCCTCCTGCTCCATCTGGGATCCCTGCTCCCACTCCCACGTTTTCCCAGTCCCGTGGCCCCGTGCATCACGAGAGGGACACACTCCTCCAGTAACAGGACATCTGCTGCCTACTCAGGGTCTCAAGGTGGGCACATGGTACAGATGAAAACCTCATCCCTTCTCCCCAGACAGCGAGGAGCAGCAGCAGAGCCGGCAGGGACTCCCCAGGGACACGACAGACCGAGCCACCCACAGCCAGCCCTGAACACTGGGGATGTGTGGGCCAGTCCACTGGAGCACTGGGACAAATGCTGGGGCACAAGCTCCAGCTTTGGGATGGCTTTTTCCTCGAGAGAAGCAGTGGGATGGAGGGGATTAGGGGTCTGGAGGAAGGGGATGGCAGCAGAGACAGTGGCACTCGGGGCTGGCAGGGAGTGCTTTGCTTGGAGCGGGCTCAGCTCCACCCCAGCCCCCCAAAGGCAGGAAAACCCGCACGCAGATCCCAGGAATGAGCAGGACAAGGAGGAGCTGAGCGACTCAGTTGTTTATTGGGGGGTGGTGGCAGCCCAGCCCAGGGGCTCGGCTCACTCGGTGATGCTGCGGAAGGACTGGACGGCGGGACTGGCCGCTCCCCACTCCACGGGCTTGCGGTACTCCCCCTTGGGCAGCACGTACTGCCGGCCCCGGTAGTTGGGGTGCTCGTAGAAAACCCAGACGCCCTCCAGCACCCTGCAGGCGTGCACCTCACGCATGTGCCACTCCTCCATGACAGAGGGGCAGTCTTCGGTGGCTTCGAACATCTGCCCGCCGAAATCGCCCTTCTCGAACACCTGGATGTGGCCCCGGCCCCCACTTGGCTGGAAAAAAGGGAGAGAAAGTCATGGAATTGTGGAATGCTTTGTTTGGGTTGGAAGGGACTTAAAGATCATTGCGTTCCACCCCCTGCCATGGGCAGGGACATCTTCCACTAGCCCAGGTTGCTCCAAGCCCCGTCCAACCTGGCCTTGGACACTCCCAGGGATGGGGCAGCCACAGCTTCTCTGGGCAACCTGATGGCAAAGTGTGGGAGGGAGGTATCCCAGTGTCCTGGCTCTGACGGTCACCAGCACGTGGGGGCAGAGCTGGGGCACAGTCAGACTCAAACACAGTCAGGTCCAAACCACCCCCCAGCACAGCAGGCCAGGGCTGAACAGCTCATGTCAGACCCCAAAAGCACCGGGGGGAGGCAGCTGGGGTAAATGGTGACGTGCACAGAGGGTACAGAAGCCAGAGCAGAGCAGCTCCAGCTCAAAGCCCATCCCAGCCCCGGCTCTGCAGGGAGGAAGCTGCAGGCAGGGACAGGGATAAGGCCAAGTCAGCAGTGCCGGGATCGCTATCCCGGGCAGGCTTGAGCCCTTCAGCCACCCCCTGTGAGCGTCTGGAGAGACAGACCCCCTCCATGCCGCGAGCAGTTTAACGAGCTGCTGAGCCCAGCGGGGCCGCCCGGCAGCAGGGCGGGTGTTTCCCGGCGGGATTGGGAGCGCTGCTCTGCCCCAAGGCGGGTGTTTCTCGCCGGGATTGGGAGCGCTGCTCTGCCCCAAGGCACCGCGGCAGCTTTTAATCTGCAGCCGCCTGGACACCCCTTCCCCCGCCTCCCCGGCCGTCCCAGCCCGCTCCCTCCTCACTCTGCCGGGTCCCAGGATCTCCCCCGGGGCAGGAGGGAAAGCCAGGTACCAGGTGGGTGTGCAGGATAAGGCTCCCACATTTCATCCTGCTGGGGGAAGCTGTGTTACATCTCCCACGTGTGTTGGTTCCATCTCTTATGCCAGATCAGTGCTCCGAAGGGGCTGGAAACTCTCCCTGCCCTCTGCAAAGGGATTTAGACTCGGCTCAAACCCAGAACAGGCTCAGAGAGGTGTTAGACCCCCAGACAGAAAAGGAAAACCCCTTCTCAGCTGTGAGACCTGCTCCGTGCAGTGGGAATTTGTGGCTGTGCTCCAAGCCAGCTGCACATGGATCACCAGTGTCTGTCCCACTGCAGCAGCACCAACCCACACTCCATCCACACTCCCAGTTCCAAAGGGTGCTTCTCCCCTGAGGTTTTCCAGAAGGATCATTCCCTCTGCTCCTTTCTCCCCATCATCATTTTGGAGGGGATGAGCACAGTCCCTGTGCTGCAGCTGGGAGATACACTCCTAAAACCAGGAGATACCAGGCTGCTCCAAGCATGCCCAAGAGGGCTCCAGGCATCCCTCCCACTGCTGGGCACTCCAGGGTTGCTCCTGGGGCTCATCTCTCCATGCCCAGAGAGGTTTGATGACACTGAGAGTAAGTTCCCTGTATCAGAAAGGAGCCTTGGTTTGCCAGAGAAGAACAAACTGGCCCTAAAAAAAATGCTCCTGCAAAATCCACATCCCACAGCTACAGGCCTTGTGCCCACCAACAGCTGGATCAGTTGGCATCAGGGAAAAGGCAAACCTTGGAGTGCCCTGCCCGGACACCGAAGTCCCTAAAGGAACATGCAGATGAAACCAGGCTGATGTTCCTATGGAAACCCACCCCCACTCAAAGGGACCTGCAGTCCAGAGTGGGAAAGATTTACCTTCCCCCCTCACCAAACACTTTGCCATTCCCAGAGTAGGACTGCAGGAACAAATCCCCCACAGCCACCCTCTCCACGGGTCCCCAGGAAGATGAGGGCCACCCACATGAAACCCTTCCCTAACAAATAAATTCCACAGCCCTCGGGCAGAGGCGACACTCACGATCTGGATGTACTTGCAGGAGCCCAGGCGGTCGTTGAGGCCCATCCAGTGGTGGTAGTCGGGGTACTCGCCGTGGGTCAGCACGTACATGTTCCCCGCGTAGTTGGGCCTCTCGTAGGCCACCCAGGTGCCTCCATCCACACGGATCGAGTTGCAGCGGCTCAGGTACGTGTGGAAGTCGGGGCAGTCGCTGTCACACTCGTAGTAGCGGCCGAGGAAGTTCTTGTCTTCATAGAAGGTGACCTGAAATGAGCAGAGGAAGGGCAGTGGGGAGGTTCCTCATCCCAGCACATCTGTATTCCAGCCTCGTCGTGGCGTGAAACATCTGAAAACGGAGCCCTCGAGATGTCAGAAATCACCAGGGCCAACCCCTGAGCAGAACCCACTGCAGTCAGTCCACCAGCCTGGCCCCAGCGCCTCCGGCCACCACCGAGGTCTGGCCTTTCCCAGCCCCTCATTCTGCCCCAGTCACAGAATCACAGAATCAGCTGGGTTGGAAAAGACCTCCGGGATCATCAAGTCCAACCCTTGATCCAACCCCACCGTGGTTCCCAGCCCATGGCACTGATGCCACATCCAGTCTGTCCTTAAACACCTCCAGGGATGGTGACTCCACCCCTCTCTGGGCAGCACATTCCAATAGCTGAGCACTATCTCTGTGAAAATCCAACCCAATGCTCCTTTGGTGAAATTCCTGTCCTGTTTCCAGCAGAACTCCATTAAAATAATTCCCTCCCACCTCCTCCTCTAGATGAGGAGTTACTAAATTCTGGCCAAGGGAGCCGTGAGAAGTCATGGACTGTACAAAGCAGCATTTCTGGGGACACGGGGTAGTGGTGGCTCTGGCAGTGCTGGGTTAACAGCTGCACTTGGTGACCTTAGAGGGCTTTTCCAGCCTTCATGATTCCATGATTTCCTTTATACTGGCTCACTGAGTGTTTGCAGTGAGACCTTTCCTCCCAGGCCATGCCTTCCAGCCCGTTCTCTTTGTTCCTGCTCCAACAATCCACAACTTCCCTTCTCAAAACTCACTGCCAAAAGCTGGACATCACACAAGCTTGGCCTGTGCCAAGAGAAACTAAAGGAGCATTCCATGGACATAGAGTACCAGAGATCTTTGGACAACCAAGGATTGCATTTGCAGTTGGCTTGTTCCGCTGCAAGCCCATAATACAGCTGACAAATTCCCAATCCATCACCACGTTTCTTTCCCAGGAGCTGCTCTACAGCCAGGCTGACCCCAAAGCACTTTGTTTAGGGACCTTTTATCCTGACTTGATCACAACCTGTTTGGAAATGATCTCGAGAGCAGGTGAGCAAATGCCATTCCTCTCACCCAAGGCATCACCCAGCCAGCCCTGGAGAGGCGACCCATTTTTTCCTTAAAAACCCCTTCATGGAATATTGCCAAGCCCTAGACCAGACCAGTCCTTTCTCCAGCCCCATTTTTAGATCATCTCAGCTGACAATTATTCATCAAGAGCTGCTCTTTTCAATGAGGGTTCCTGAGCCATCACATCTATCCTGACACATCCCTTGCTTGCTCAGGACACCAGATGCTCCAGACATCTAAACACCCAACATCCAGTATCCCACAATCCATTTTCCCCATGGCTTTTCCACAGCTTGGGTATTAAGATTCCTTTTGCTCCTGGCTGGTTGTACCTCACCCATGGTGCTTTGGCTACTGGTAACAGCCCCGCTGCTAAAAACATCATTCATTGTCATGGTTCCAACCCAAATCTGGGACAACTTGCTTGCTTTTTATTTTTAATCATTTATTTTGTGCTAAAAATTAAGTCAGCCACAGTTTTCCTGGAGCTGGTTGGTCAGGGTGTCCCACCAGCCTGACCAGGTGTCTGGAGAGTCAGACTGACCCTGCCAGAGGATTCATGTCAGTGGACATTTCTTGGGATAATGTTATTTCCCTCACATTTTCCTCTTAATTTCAAGGACTGATCCCCCATCACGAAGCAGTTGGCAAGTACAAAACAACCTGTCCCCACATCTCTCCCTCCTGAGCGAGCTCTTCCCACCTTCGTGCAGTGGAGAGCTGGGAATCACTACCACCTTTCCTACAGGGAATAAAGGCTGTGAAAGGTGTGCCCTGCAATGCCCAGTCCCTGTTCTCCCACACTGCCACTCCTGGGCAGTTGACCATGGCCAGGCCTTCCCGGCCACAACCTGCTGCCATTTTCCAGGTTCTGCTTCTGGATCTTTGTCCCCAGAGAAGTCATCTGGAAAATCTGCCAGCATGACCCAGAGGCAACCCCAAAAGCCCTGTTCATGGAGGTTCGGCATCAGCCTCTTCCCGAAGCCAGGGGTCAAGGAAGTCACAGCATCCCTGTAAAACCCTGCAGGGATCCATCTCTTCCCAGCTCAGCCTTTATCCGCCACTGGGATGCCTGAGGAGTTCCCCCCCTCTCCAAACTCATTCTCCAAGCTCTGATCCACAGTCCCACCCTTGTCCATGCAGAGTGTCCAGCATTGTCGACGAGCTCTGCCCAACATCTGTAAGACCATGGGTCTGGTCTCTGGATCCCTGGAAGTGTCCTTCTCCAGGTTGGATGAGGCTCGGAGCAACCTGGGCTAGTGGAAGGTGTCCCTGCCCATGGCAGGGGGTGGAACTGGATGGGATTTAAGGTCCCTTCCAACCCAAACCATTCCGGGATTTAATGATGTTCCTTCCCCACCCAGCCTAATGCAGCCAAACTGGACCTTGGCAAAGCTCCCTGGTGTTCCCAGGAGACCATTTTCCAAGAGCACATTAAGGCTTTTCCCACAGAACCGTGACCAACCAAAGTGCTGCTCCTTGGTTTATTCCGGGAAGACTTAGGGAGAGGGGGAATCCTGCCCACCCATTCTCCACCACAACCCTTTGCACACACCCTCAACTCGTTTCAGACCTTCTCATCCCAGTTTTCCTTGGAGATTCAGGCACAGAAGGAGCAGGTTGATGTTTTCACCCGTAGAATAATGACACAGTTAGAGATTTCAATCCAGACTCTCACTCCCAGGCAAATCACCTTCCTTCAGTAAAACCCTCAAGGTGCTCTGCTTGTATTTAACCTCTCCCTACGCAAATCTTCCCTTTTGGGGCTTACCTGGCAGGTGCCACATTTGCCAAAGCAGATGTTCCTTATGGGAGTAAAACTCTTACTCCCTAGGTCACCTCACCTCAGTTATCACATACTTCTTCCCAACAGAAGCTCAGCTGGAAGGAAACTCTTAAAAACAAATCTAGTAGTGCCCATTGCCTTCTGTGCCAGCAGTGACCCCTTTCCAGGGCAGATCACTCGCTGAGGTTGTGAGAAATGGTGTTTAATTCTCTCCTTTGTGCTTTTCTTCTCCCTGGAATGTGCTAAACAAGAGCATGGAATAGAGAAAAGATAACTCCTCCTGGGCATCTTGCTGCACCTCAGCAGCACATAATCCATGGATTCCTGTGGCACACTGGGAGGGGACACGGCTTTGGGCAGACTGTGCTCAAGGCTCTCCAAGGGACGGGAGACTCCAGGATGGAGCAGTTACAATTCCCCGGCACTTATTTTAGGCACAGGGACAGAAAGACTGTACCCCTGAGACCCCAGAGCCACCAGCACACCCTCCTCGGATCTCCAGACTAACAGCCAAACCTTGTGCCAAGGGCAGAGCCGAGAGGAACGAGGAGAAGCCACGACCGAATCCAGATCTTCCACAGCATCGCCCGGTGCCTGCAAACCCACTGTGCCTCCCACACCCCCTTGGCTCTTCCAGCCTCCACAGGTTACAAGGAATCCAACCCAAAAGCAAAACTTAGAACCTCTGCCCACAGCTTCTTAACAGGTGTTTGACATTCCACGGGGGAAACTGGCCACCATTCCAAGGCTCTCACCCTCCTTCCCTGTCCCAGCTGCTCCTCCCTGCCCGGTCCCAACCCTGCTGCGAGGTCACCAACCACCTCTGCTCAACTCAAGGCTGAGGAACAGGGCACCAGAGCTGGATCTCCACCTGACACAGCACTCCAGCTGAAGCTGAGCCTCCTGATCTACCTCCTTGTCCGGTTTAAATTCAGCCCTGCCGATTCCACCGAATCCCAAGGCCGGTTCCCATCCCGCAGGGAATGCTGTTCCCTTTGGCGCCACGGCCGTCGTTCAGGAGTCTTTCTATTGCTCCACCATGGAAGAGGGATGTGGCAGCTGCCGTGGTTGTTGGGAGTCAGGTTCTCCCAAGGAAGTCTTCCAGGAGACTCCACTCTGCAAACCCAGCTCGTCACATTCCCCTCTGCCCCCAGTTTACAAGGCATCAGCTCCTGCTGATTTAAAACCATTTTAAGATGTCCCCTCGTTAGTCACTGCGCTCAACTCCATCCTCTGGCAGAGCCCCACCCAGAGGAACCAGCCAAAACCTGGGAAAAGACTTGGGAGGGGCTCCCCTCCACGTGAGGAGGGATTTGAGGCTTCTCCTCTTGCCCACCCACTGGCAGAGGGGGAAGCTGTCAGCAGAGCAAGGAAAACAAAGTTTCTCCACAGCTTATCCCTGATAAATTCTGAGCTTTTATCCAAAATCATGAATATACTGCAAATCAACTTACCTTGGTTCCAGCCCTGGACATTTTCCGTTCCAGCCAAGCTCCCCTGTGCCGGAGGAACGTCAGGAGCTGTTACAAACAGCCAGGAGCCGAGGTGCCCTTTTTATAACGGGCTTGTTTTAAACCAGACAGCCGCTTTGTCATGAGAATGGGATCCAAAAATTGAGTCAGTGATTCTGAGGCTATAGCCGATTTCCAGAAAAGCAAACAGGATTATGGAATAAAGGAAGGCTTCGCCATCCTCCCTTTGTTACCATTTGCTGAGTCAGAACACCAAAACTCTGCCAAACGCACTCAAAACACGCAGCCCCCTGCCAAGCCTGGGAGCACGGGGGGCAGTTTGGCTGCTCCCTCCCTGCCCAGCTCGTTAGAGCAGAAGGAATCCTCGTTGGATCGAAAGGACCACCCCCATTCCTAAGGAGGGGACACAATATTCCTCAGGGAATGTTCTGTGCAGCAAAGGATGCAGTTAAAGAAATAACAAACACGAGCTCGGGGCACACGCCACAGGCTTGCAAAGCACAGCCCTGCGCTGACAGATTGAAAGCTCTCAGTGGAAACATCCGTGCAGCTTTTCCCAGGCCAGCCTCAGCTTGATCCACAGTGCTCCAACAGCCCCTGACACAGAGGGAAAGGAGGATGCGTGGCGAGTGATTCCACACATCCCATAGCAAAGAATACTGCCCAAACTCCTGATTGTCTCTACAGGTGCCACAAATCCAACTCCCAGCTCTCCCCCAGCACCCGAGGCTGGAGCAGAGGCGTTTTCCCTGCAGCCACGCTCCGGGGGCGGGGAGGCCACGGCTGGTGGCTGACACACATCCACCCCCCCGCCAGGACATTATGAAAAACCACCTCTGCAGCTATTCAGTGCCCCAGCCCAAAGGCTTAGGGAGACAAAGGGACACGAATTTGGCACAGCAGCGCCCGAAACACGCAGCCCCTCTTTCAAATCTGTCAGGACAAGCACTCTCGCAACAGCAGCTCCGCTCAATGCAGGCAGATCTGAGAGCCCGGGGCACACATGCCCAGAGCAGCTCCTCTTCCCGTTTTAGGTGCCTCCAATCACCCTCTGCTGTTGCTCTCACTTGAATTTATTCATTTTTGAACCCAAATGCTGTTTTATGAAGATCACAGTTCAAGCACGAGTCAGGTCCCATCAGTAGGTGTGGTCTCTTCACACATCCCTCCTTTAAAAGGTGGTTAACTTTTATAAACTCACCTCACATGAATATAACAAATATAATAAACTCACCTCACCTGCCAGCCCAGGAGCCAAGGGAGACCTTCAGAAGGATTCTGAAGCTGTGCACATAGAGCACTGTGCCTTCCTCTGGCTCTCAGCTTGGAGAGCTCTTCCGAAGGCACCACCAGCTGCTGCTTCCACTCATCCATGCAATGCCTTTCCCTGTTTTCTGAGTTTATTTAGGTGCTCAGCTGCAAGTACATCTCCTATAACAGCTCCCCCCAGCACAGGAGAATGGTGCTTAGTCAAGCTGATATTCTTTATGAGAAATATGGAAAGCAGCAACAGTGTTTGTATCAAAACCCTGAGCCAGGGCAGCCTTCAAACCCTTCAGCTCCATGGCTGGCAAGAAATCAGGATTTTTCTCTCACTGACTGGTTCCCATTTCATTAAGATTAAAGGTGTTGTGTCTCTCTAACACCCACTGTACAGGTAACACCCCTTCCCTAGGACAGGTGCCAGGTTTATCCAAGAACTCTGGTTTATTGTCATTTGTCAAAACAATGCAACCATGTACAAAAGTTCATTCCACAAAATCCCAGCGCTTACAAAAGTTCATCCCATAAAAACCCCATCACTTCATATTAAAACCCCATATCTTCATATTAAAAAAACCTACTGGATTGCATTCATAAAAAATCAACCACTTCTTTTTCACATTTATAAAAGCAGTGCAGCTGGTTTGTACCGTGAAATGCAGGTGATGCCCAGGGCCCTGCATCCAGCCTTGTCCCAGCATCCCTGGAGTGCTGGATACCTGCACACATGGGCACCCACCATGAGGACAGCTCTACAACAAGGCACAACTCATCATCCTCCAGTGCCATCTCAGTCACCAACAGGATAACTACAGCACATTCCTGGGAAGGCAGCAGTGATCAGGAATCCTAAAGCAGCCAGATAGTGCAAGGCTGGGTGTTGGATCCAGCGGGTCCAGGCAGGATGGCCAGAAAGTCTTAATGAGAACTGGGCTGGGGGTATTGCTGCCTGTTCCCTGAGCTCTGGAACAAAATAAAAGGAGCAGATTTTACTCCCAACACTAGCAAAGAAAAAGGAATTCAAAGACCAAATCAAAAATAAACCAACTTTCTAATGGTTTGAAACATGTCATGGCAGAGAAGTGGGATAAGGGCAGATCTCCAGCTCCTAAACCACTTCTGCTCAGGAAGAGACACTACAAAGCAAGAATTAGCCAAAGTTTCACTGTAAGAATTAGCCACAGTCTCACCCAGTTCTCTTTAGCAAAGGTGAGATGGGTCAATAGACATCAATCCACACAGTTCCTTTGAAAGAGCAGCTATTCCAACCCGTTGGACATCCCATTATGTGCAACATGCCCATGTTGTGCCTTTACAGATGTCTCCAACAAACCAAACTGAACAACAAGGCAGGTGCTGAGGACACAGATTTCCACTGAAAAAGGGGGTTTTGACAGCAAAATAAGAACTAAAACCAAATGCAAGGCTTTGGGAGAACATTCACTGAACAGCCTCCTGCTCTTTCTGCCTCTGTCTTGGCCGTGCATGCAAACATGGCACAGTTCTTGTAGGTAGAGAAGAACCAGGAGGAACAGGCCTTTCACTCACCCTTCCCCTCCTTCTGTGCTGAGGACTGGGATGTTATCCTGCTGCCTGCTTGGATCCCATGGCAAGGGGGACCAGGCTGTCCAGCTGCTGCCGGTTCCCCGTCTGCACCAGCCACTCGTAGAACTTGTTTTCTACCAACGTCTGCAGCTGCTTCCTCTGATCCCTGAAGCCAAAAGATCAACAAGAAAGTATGGAAAAATCACATTTATTTATAGTGTTATGCTACTACCTCACCTGCACTACCCAAACAAGCCTCCAGATATACCAGGAAGAGCCAGGCTTGGCTCCTGAACCCTCTGGACCAGGAATAGAAGGTTTTTACCAAGGAAGTATGATGATAATGAACCCTAAAGGCAGAACTTGGTGGAGTCAGAGGGGCCATACAAACTTCCCCATCCCACCAGCACAACCACCCTGCTCCACAGGGCTACCTCCACTTACCTCTCAGAGCACAGATTAAAAACTGTCTGAAAAGGGAGAAAAATGAGTATTAGTAACCAATGTTTAAGCACTAAGGACTCAAAATTCTGTTCTGACAGCACCTGGAAGAGAAAGGATGGAGATCAGGGGAAAAAAATGCACCTATAAACACCCCTCAAATAATTCCTGTTGCTGGTAATTAACTTTTGGGGTGGTTTTGATAAGCCCAGCAGTCACGGGGTGTTCCACAGCTCAGGCTCCCTGGCACTGCTCAGATGCCCAAGAGCATCTCCAGAGCAGCATCCCAGCCCTCTGGGATCAGCTCACCTCTGGAATTTGTTAAGCCAAAAGTGGCACAGGTGTTGAGCAGCCCCTGCTGGGCTTTTTCCATGAGTTTACACAATTCATTTCTGAACACCAATAAAACATGAACATTTTTCAATATTCTGGAGATTTGATGTGGGTTTGCTTTGAACCCATTCCTAATTTGATGTGCTGATCCCATCCTGTACTGGGAAAAGCAGGAAACTAGCTCCAGAGGAGGCCACTAAGATAATTAAACCAATTTAATGGAGCAGCTCTGCTGTGAGGAAAGGCTGAGAGAATTGGGATTGTTCAGCCTGGAGAAGAGAAGCTTCAGGGTGACCTGATTGTGGCCTTTCAATACTTGAAGGAGCTACAGGAAAGATGGAGAGAGACTATTTCCAAGGGCTGGAGTGACAGGACAAGGGGAATGGCTTCCCACTGCCAGAAGGCAGGGTTAGATGGGATGTTGGGAAGAAACTTTTCCCTGGGAGGGTGGGCAGGCCCTGGCACAGGTTGCCCAGAGAAGCTGTGGTTGCCCCATCCCTGGAAGTGTTCAAGGCCAGGTTGGACGGGGCTTGGAGCAACCTGAGCCAGTGGAAGGTGTCCCTGCCCATGGCAGGGGGTGGAACCTGGCTGGATTTTTAAGGTCACTTCCAACCCAGGCCATTCTATGATTCTATTCCTTTCTGTGCCCCTCAGCTCCATGTACCCATCCCTTTTTTCCAAGTTAAAGGCTGCTCTTTGTACAGATTCCATTGGAGCCATTCCCCAAAAAGCAGGGTTCTGGGACAGGAACTAACCCAAATTCCTCCCCAGCGAACACAAAGGCAGCCACTTCTTTCTTCCCTTATGGATTTATCTTCTCCAAGTGCTTTTTCTCTACCTTGATCTGCTACTGACCCTGAAAGACTTTCTGTCTGATACGCTTGGAAAATGAATAAACAGGATTTTATGCTTTTGCAAGTTGCTCCTCAAGCTGTCTTACTGCTCCTGTCTTACTGGGGTTTTACTTTCAGCCTGGCAGGATTTACATTCTTTTTTTGCCCCACTTTCCTCATTCAGACAACTTCAACTTCTTGAAAGACGTCTTCTTATTTCTAACATTCTCTTTCACCTCCCGCTCAAGCACGGCGGCTTTTTCCTTTCTACAAGCCCGATATCCTGTTTGCTCTAAGCTTCCTACTTGTCTCCCCAGTTGTTTCCCTGCCTGCAGGAGACAAGAGAGACATTTTCCGCTGTCAGCTGCCCACTTTCTTTTCAACAAGCTTCTAAACTTGCCAGTTTTCCCCCCCTTTATGGAATAAGCCACTCCAGGAGTGAGCTCTTGTCTCCTGCGACTGCAGGATGGCAACTCTAAGCACATCATCCCTGTTTCCTCACACTTTTTAACAGGAAAGTTCTGACAGGCCAAACACCTTCCCAAAACCCTGGGGGGTAAGAAGCACCCCAGCTGGAGGGGGAAGCACCTTGGATGAGCTGATGGACACAAGGGATGACTCCAGCCTCTTTCCTCTCTGCTGTTCTTGATGACTCAGGGCTGGGAGTTTGAAGGTTTTCACACTTCTATCCCCACCTCTGGGTCAGGACTGCTCTGCCACCCTCCTCCTCCTGTAGCAAAATCCTGCCCCAGAATCCTTTCTCTCTCGCAGTCTAGAGTTCTTTCAAACTGCCCATTCCTCCATGCTCAGCACGGAGGCACCTGGATTTCAGAAAGGAACACGGGAAGTGGAGGGAGCTCCTCCAAAACCAGGAATCATCAAACGGGCCAGAACTCTTCAGCCTTGTACAAGGGGAAGCATTGACAGTTTGCCTCCCATTCCATGTTTCCCAGGGGATAAACCCCTCCCAGATCACTGCTATCAGCACTCAGTTACACCCTGGTACCAGTCAGCGACTGAGCACGGAACAGAAAAAATACCCACACAGCTTAAGCTCAGCTTAGGGAACAAAACTTGTTCTTATCAAGTCTTTACAAATGGATGTTTGAAATGGGGTTTCTATCCCCAAAATGAGCTTGCAAACAAAGCTGGGCAGAGGATTCCATGGGATCAGCTCAAGAGGAATTTCCTGTCCTGGACTGATCTGCTGCCATGATTCACAGGCACATTCCCAGCTCTCCTCAACAAGGGATGGGACAGTCATTTAAAGCTTCAATCCCAAGGTGAAGGGGGGCTGAGAGGGACCCCAGGCAGCTGCAGGACAGTGATGTGGTTCAGGGCACACACCCAGCCCTGCCCACAGCACTGGCAGCAGAACAGAGAGTGGGGAGGGCCCAGAGTCATAAACCCTCCCTGCCAGGGTGGATCCCTGCCCTCAGCAGCCTCCGGGAATGCTTTCCCTGCAGCCTCACAAGCTGGGAAAATGCAACCATGAGAAAGCACCTCCTTCAGAGCAGTGTGGGCAGCGGGGTGAGGGAGGGGATTCTCCCCCTTTACTCCCCTTGGTGAGTCCCCCCTTGCTGCACTGCCTCCAGCTCTGGGGTCCCAACATAACAAGGATGTGGAGCTGTTGGAGCAAATCCAGAGGAGGTCACAGAGGTGCTCCCAGGGCTGGAGCCCCTCTGCTCTGGAGACAGGCTGAGAGAGCTGGGGGTGTTCACCTGGAGAAGAGAAGGATCCAGGGAGACCTAAAGCCCCTTCCAGAGCCTAAAGGGGCTCCAGGAGAGCTGGAGAGGGACTTTGGAAAACAGCCTGGAGAGACGAGACAAGGGGGAATGGCCTCCCACTGCCAGAGGGCAGGGTTAGATGGGATATTGGGAAGGAATTCTTCCCTGTGAGGGTGGGGAGGCCCTGGCACAGGTTGCCCAGAGAAGCTGTGGCTGCCCCTGGATCCCTGGAAGTGTCCAAGGCCAGGCTGGACAGAGCTTGGAGCAACCTGGGCTAGTGGAAGGTGTCCCTGCCCATGGAAGCAGGTAGAATGACACATCCTTTAAGGTCCCTTTCAACCCAAACCATCCTGGAATTCCATGACTCAGAGCTACAAGTGTGAGCATTCCCTTCTCACTGTGCCAGCCAGGGTTGCTAATGACTGACGCCCCAGAACTGGCCTGCAGGACACGGCTCACCCAACCCAACCCCTCCTTAAAGCATTTTCATGGAACCACATCAAAGGAAGCCTCGGGAATGGCTGAGCTCAGCCACCCCTGCCGGGCACAGCACTCACCTGGTCAGACCTGCCTCCTTCACCGCGCGCTGCCACACCTGCACCCGCTGCTCCCGCTGCCTCAGGGCCTCCTGGTATTCCTGGGGGAGCCCTCCCGGCGTCTCCGTGGTGTCTCCTTCCATCTCAAAGGGAATCACGAAGGTGTAGAAGTCCGAGGGGGGCAGGAGGCGGAACACACCCATGTCACTGCTCTCCCTGCACACCAGCATGGGGCTGTCCCAGTAGTTGGGCAGAGTGGCCAAGCCCACCTGAGCCATGTGGTCCTCCAGCATGGGGTAGTGGGTGTGGAAAGGGGCAAAGCTGACTGCCTGGTTCCCCGAGAGGATGAGGGGCTGGGTGGGTGTCAGAGTGTAGAAGGTGCAGCCGGTGGTGGCTGCCAGGGACAGGCGGTGGCAAACCACCATGACCCTGACGCTGTCACAGCTCTGCACGTGCACCGACGTCTCCACGGGGCCCAGCACGAACGTGCTGCTCCGGCACTTCTCGATGGTCACGGAGCTGCCAAGGAACCACAGCGCAGTCAGGGCTGGAAGGGACCTCTGGAATCACCCAGTCCAACCCCCCTGCCAAGGCAGGGTCACCCAGAGCAACTGACACAGGAACCACTTGGGTTTGGAATGTCTGCAAAGAGGGAGACTCCACACCCTCCCTGGGCAGTTCCAGGGCTCTGCCACCCTCCATGGAAAGAAGTTCTTCCTCACGTTGAAGTGGAACTTCTTGTGGTTCAGTTTATGGCCATTGCTACTCATCCTATCACTGGGCACTACTGGGAAGAGCCTGGCACCATCCTGACACCTGCTCTGGAGATATTTATATGGATTGATAGGAACCCCTCTCAGATGTTTGTATGGATCAATGAGATATTTGCATGAATCAATAAGATATTTGTATGGATTGATGGGGTCCCCTGTCAGGTCAGGTATTTGTATGGATCTTTGAGATATCTGTATGGATCTTTGAGATATCTGTATGGATTGATAAGATCCCCTCTCAGCCTTCCCTTCTCCAGACTAACCAGGCCCAGTTCCCTCAGTCTCTCCTCATCAGAGAGATTCTCCAGTCCCTTCGTCATCTCTGTGGCCTCCACTGGACACTCTCCTTGTCTCTCCCATCCTGAGGAGCCCAGAGCTGGACCCAGCACTCCAGATGTGCCTCCCAGGGCTGAGCAGAGGGGCAGGATCACCTCCCTGACGTGCCCAGGACCCCATTGGCCCTCCAAGACTGCAGGTGCCTCCCAGGAGAAGCAGAACTCACCGGAGGGGGGACAGGAGGTAGATGAAGGACTCGTTGCAGCGATGGATCCTCACGTGAGCCCCCACCAGGGTGTCCGAGCTCTTGGCCAGGGTCTGCTTGTACACCTGGCTCATGATCACCATGGGGGACACCTCGGGCACCACCCGGGCACTGCAGGCAATCTTGGCTCTCCTGGTTGCTCCTTCCACTGCAGAACAAAGCACACAGAAGTTCAGTGCCCAGCAATCCTCGGGAAAACAACCACACGTCAAGGATGGCACTTCCTGCCCCGCCCACACCATTCCCAGTCCCCCCTGGGCAGGGCAGCAGCTCAGGGCACTGAGAAACTCCAGACACTGGGAGACACTGGAAGAGCCCAACCACTTCAAGATTATTCAGGAGCAGCCAAAGGCCCCGAGAGATCTCCACTTGCAGAAGTCTCTTTCCAAACCCAAGGCTCGGCCCGGCAGGAAGATCCCGAGGGGAGGTGTAAAACTCTGTGTTTTAAACGAGGGAAATGCTCCCCCTAGAGCACAGTCCTTGAGCTCCTCCCTGGGCTCCCTAATCCACAGCCCCTCCTGGGATCCTGCAGCCAGGGAAACACTGAGCCAGTGCCTCTTTCCTGAGGTGGCTCCATGTCCCTGGGGGAGAGAGGCCGGATTGGAGACAAGGAAAGCCAGACCAGTTCCCACCCCGCTGCCAGATCCCTGCTCAGCAGGAGGAGCTGAATTCCAGTTTCTAGGGTTTTTTTTCCTAAATTTCTATTTTTCTGTATTTCTACATTTCTTCCTGTATTTCTAAATTTCTCTCTATTTCTGCATAATTCTATCTTTTTCTATATGTTCTATATTTCTATTTTTCTTTAGATTTTTATAATTTTCCATATTTTCTATACTTCTGTATATTCCCATCTTCCCACATATTCCCATCTGCCCACATATTCCTACATTGCTATTTTCCATATATTTCTATTTTCCCACATTTTTATTTTCCCACACATTTCTACGTTTCCATTTTCCCACATATTTCTATTTTCTCATATATTTCTGCATTTCTACTTTCCCACATATTCCTACTTTCCCACATATTCCTACTTTCCCA
>NW_020897914.1:3305552-3305705 GCF_003984885.1 Neopelma chrysocephalum
ACATATTCCTACTTTCCCACATATTCCTACTTTCCCACATATTCCTATTTTCCCACATATTCCTATTTTCCCACATATTCCTATTTTCCCACATATTCCTATTTTCCCCACATATTCCTATTTTCCCACATATTCCTATTTTCCCACATATTC
>NW_020897914.1:3305715-3330115 GCF_003984885.1 Neopelma chrysocephalum
ACATATTCCTATTTTCCCACATATTCCTATTTTCCCACATATTCCTACACTTCTATTTTTCCATATATTTTTTCTATTTTCCCACATACTCCTATTTTCCCATTTTCACGCATTTCGAATTGCTATTTTCCCACACATTCCGATTTTCCCACACAGTCCCAGACTTCTATTTTTCCATATGTTTTTTTCTATTTTCATGCATTTTTATATTCCTGTTTTCCCACATATTCCCACTTTCCCATTTTCCCACACATCCCTCTATTCCTATTTCCCACATCCTCCCCTTTTCCCACATATCCCTCTATTCCTATTTCCCACCCACTCCCACACTCCCAACCCCCTCTGTGTGTCCCAGTGCCCACCTTGCTGTGCCCAGGCCAGCTTCCTGCCGGCCCTGATGCAGGCGGTCATTCCCAAGGGGTTGGCGGTGAGGCAGGAGCGGATCCAGCTCTCCAGCCGGGGCAGGGAGAAGGCTCTGGCCCCCTGGGAGAAGCCGTTGTGGGGGTGGCAGGGCGGGCACAGGGCCAGCTCGTGGAGCGGCCGCACCGCCCGGGAGGTGCCCACGGAGCCCTCGAGCAGGAGGCTCAGGGCACCCACGGCCTCCAGGGACACCAGGCTGCTGGAGCTGGAGTGGGACGAGGCCGAGAGCTGCTCCGGCTCCAGCAGCAGCTCCAGCATGTCCAGGAGGTGGCTCTGCACGAAGGCTCGGTGCTCCTGGTCATTCCAGTTCTGGGGGGGCAGGAAAACACGGGGGAGGTGAGTGCTCCAGGCTGGGAAGCTCCACGGGCATCACAGCCCGGAATCTTGCTCAGAACTCCTCTAGAATGTCAAACGTGTGGTTGGGAGAAGCTGGAATCATTAAAAACTCCGTGTCAAACACGGTGCTCATTCCTGCTCTTCCAAGGCACACAAAGCCACCACCCCCCAAAAATCAAACCCCATTTTATTCTAAGTCAAGCAGCAAATATTTAATCCTAGAAAGCAGCAACGGGCTCTCTCCCAGTCCCACCCAAATCCAGGGAGCTCCTGCTGGCACTGGAAGGAAGGGAACAAATCAATAACTGGCAGGCAAGGTCTTGGAGCTGCTCCACTGGAAAAGCCCAGCTGGGCCAGGATTCCAGGATAAAAGTGTCACCTTCCAGGGTAAAAAGCTGAGGGTCATTTCTCCAATAAACAAAATGGCCTCTGAAAGAATCCTTAGTTCAAATCCTAGAGGACTCATGCCCAGAAAAAAAGCAGGAGACTGGAATTACAGCAGAGCTTAATAAAGCCAAGCTTTGCTGAAGGAACACACCTTGTCCTCACCAACATCTGTTCAAGGATAAAGCTGCCCAGCTCCTCTTTTTAATGATTCCAGCTTGTCCCAACTACATTCCACCAGCTCATCCAGCTCCCAGCAGCACATCCATGCCAGAATTCCAGAGGTTTGCAGCTGCGGCTGCCAATTTGTAACTCACCCTCCCACACAGAGCTGCCTACGGGATACATCCAACTCACTCCTTCCTAAATATTTGGCAGTGATTTAAAAGGAAACAGCATTTCCACGTGGCTGATCTCCAGCTGAACAACCAACTCCCCTCCCTGACACAGAACCTGAGGCCAGGGAACACCCTGGGATCCAATATTCCCACTGGAGCACATTAAAGGAACTATGAAGATGAGAAAAGTCTCCTGTTTGAATAATGGAAAAAAGTGAAGGGGCTGTTGCTCCTTAAAAGGAGAATTGCCAGGACTCACAGGGAATTTTTAGCTGCCTTTGGACTCCAGGAAAGCCTCACGGAAAACTTTTTAAAAACTTTTTATTAAGTGCAGAGAGAACACACCAACTCTGCCTCATTTACCATGGAACAAGGAATCTGCACTTGGAGAGAACAACCCAGCCCCTTCCCAACCCCCTCAGGGCAGATCCCAACAGGGGAGAAGCTCCTGCACGTGGAAGATCCCACAGGCACGGATACCTTATTCCCGCCGGCGGATTTCCCAGGAAAGCCGGGAGATGTGGTCCTGGGGCTGGGCCACTCGTCGCCGAGCAGGGACCTGCGCAGGGACACCTTGTGGAGCTGCTGCACGTACAGGAACAGCAGGAACTGCAGCGTGTCCACGGACAGCTGGAGAGCAGGGAGAGAGGAGGAAGAGTCAGGACCCCCTCTTACCCCGGCTCTGGGCTCCCCCTGCCTTAGGCCGGCTCTGGGCTCTTGCCTTACTCCGCTCCCGCTCCAGTTCCTCGGCGCTGGCACAGGAGGCCTCCGCCTCGGCCCAGCGGAGGCGGCGGGGCGGGTCGGGCTCCAGGAGGCCGCGGAAGAGCTCGAAGTAGAGCCAGGCGAGGTCGCGGCCGAGCTGCAGCTTCCCGCAGGCGATGTGGCGCCAGCGGGGCCAGCGCAGCCGCGGGAAACAGCCCTGGGCGGCCCTGGCGCGGGCGTAGGCGGCGGCCTTGCGCAGGTAGTGCGGGGCGAGGCGGGCGGGCGGCGGCGCCGGCAGAGCGCCCGCCAGGAACGGCTCCGTGCGCGCCCATAGCCGCACCGAGCCCGCCTCCGCCGCCATGGCCGCCGCCGCTTCCGGGTTCCGCCGCGGGCACCACCGAGACGGGCCCTTCCCTCCTGCGCCGGAGCCGCCGCTCATTGGTCGCGCCCGCCGACGTGGGGGCGGGGCTAAGCGACTCTCGCGCCGATTGGCTGTGCGGAGGGAAGTGGCGGCAAGGCGTGCGCGTCGCGCTGGGCGGCGACGCTGCGGCCGGCGATTGGCCGGCGGCGCTGAAGTGTGCGCAGGCCATTGGCTGGCGGCGCGCGGTGCCGCGCTCCTATTGGCTGCCTGTGGGCACCACGCGTCCCCATTGGTCGGGGCCGGACGGGGGGCGGGGCCGGAGTCGCCGCCGCCGCCGCTCCCTCAGGGCCCGGCCCGGCCCAGCCATGGCCCCCGCCTGGATCGGCCGCCTCTGCCTCCTCCTACTCTGCCTCTGCGGGGAGGCCGCCGCGGGGTGAGTGCGCTGGGACGCGCCCGCGGCACTGGGGAGTGCGGGGGTTCAGCCTCGGCGCCGCGCCGGGCCCCTCGCGCTCGGGGTCGGCGACTGCGGCGCTGACGGGACCCCTCATCCCTTTCCCCTCTCCCTTTCCCCTCATCCCTTCCTCTCATCCCATTCCCCTCATCCCTTCCCCTGACCCCATTCCCTCTCCCATTTCCCTCTCCCGTCTCTCATGCCCTCTCTCTCCCATCCGTTTTCCCTCCTCATCCCCTCTCGTTTTCTATCCCGTTCTCCCCATCCCCTTCTCCCATTCCTCTCTCCCTTCCCATTCCTCTATCTTCCCCTCCCCTCTCCCTCTGCGTGTCCCACCTCCTCTTTCTCCCTTTCCCTTTCTCTCTCCTTCCCATCCCCTTCTCCTCCCTCTCCCTTCCTCTCTCTCCCCCTGCAGGAGGGATTTCTACAAGATCCTGGGGGTTTCCCGTGGCGCCTCCATCAAGGACATTAAGAAGGCCTATCGCAAGCTGGCGCTGCAGCTCCATCCCGACAGGAATCCCGACGACCCGCGAGCGCAGGAGAAGTTCCAGGACCTGGGAGCTGCCTACGAGGTGAGACCTGGAGCCGGGAGTGTCCCTCTGGAGCTGGGAAGGGCGGAGGGGGCTCGTGGAGCCAGGGAGACTCGGGAGAATCCATCCTGTAACGTTCTGTAGGGGAATGAGAAAGGGAATGGAGGGAATGGGAAGGCTCTTCCATAAGGTGCAGGTGCAATCCATCCTCCCCCTGTTACCATTCCATGCCCTCCCTGTCAGTTTGTTGAATTCTGTCCTACATCTTTTATGATCATGGAATGCTCTGAGTTGGAAGGGACCTTAAGGATCATCTCATTCCACCCCCTGCCATGGACAGGGGCCTTCCACAATTATATCAAATTCCCTCCCTTCCTTCTCCTCTCATCAAATTCCATCTTCATCCTGTTGCTGTTTTGGATTCTATCCTACACTTTTTATTCTCATGGAATCATGGAATGCTCTGAGTTGGAAGGGACCTTAAGGATCATCTCACTCCACTCTTTTCCGTGGACAGGGACCTTCCACAATTATATCAAATTCCTGCCTTTCCTTCCTCCCCTCCCCATCAATTTCCATCCTCCCCTTGTTACTACATGAAATTCCATCTATTCCCCTGTTACTACCTGGGATGTCAGGCACTTTCCCTGTAAAACCCAAAGTCCAGATGCTGCCAGGCTGCTCAGAGGGCTCCTCCTGCCACAGGACAATCCAACACCTCTCCCAGACAGGAGAAAGCCAAGGCACTAAGTTAAAGTTGTTTGGAATTTGAGGGAGAAATAGAGGAGCACCAAGTTAAAGTTCTTGGGAATTTATTCCCAGAAATAGAGCAGCAGCAGCTCCCAGTGTTGCACAGGGACAGGTGTGTGTGCAGGGCCTGGCTGGGATTAGTCTGAGCTGATGGGAGGTGAAAGGCTTGGCTTTTAGAGGGAATTCAGTGGGAAAAATAACCGTGGGTCGCATATACAGGAGGATTCCTGCTGTTTCCATGATAATACTGTGGGATGTAATTGATCCCTGACATTTAATAAATAACACGTAGATTACCTCATTGCCCAAAGGCTTAAAGTCAAAGCCTTACTTTCCCTGGCTGTAATTCCATCCAATGGAATTTGGGCAGGTTGATGCAGGACCTGTTTCTTCCATGTTTTCTGTCCTTTTTGTCCTCCCTCCGTCACTGCTGGATTCCAGCTGTTCCCTGTGGAGCAGAGAGACCCTGGAAGATGGTGTTGCGAAATTCCATCAGCAAAAATTCCCAGCAGTGCTTCCAGCAGTCTGGTTGGGTGGGAGGTTGGGATCCTCTGGGAGGAACCCAGTGCAGAGGGAAGGGGTTTGTAGCCTGGCTCCTGCTTCCACCCCTGGTGCTCCTCTGCTCCTCAGGTATCCAAATTTAAAGCAAATGAGGAAGTGAGAGAACCAGCTGGAATTTATTTCTCCGTGATCAGAAAGAAAACTCTGCACTTTAGTTTTGTCTCAGAGCTGGGGCCTCTTAGTTCAGACTCAAACTGAACCATCCCTGGGCAACCAGGGAATATAAGGATTTTTTTGGTGGAAAAAAGTATTTCCCTCTCTTTTGCAGCAGCTCATGTGGAGCTGTGAGCTTGGTGTCCTTCCTGTGAGCTGGGATCTTGTCACATTTGGTGGCACTTCATGCATGGAAAGAATTTTTCTACCTCTTCCTCAAGTTTATTTAAATGTCCCAGTTTGTTTAAATCTTTGCCAGCAGCTGAGATTATTCTTCTTATTTAAAAAATTGGGGAGGAAATGGTTGTAAAATCAAATCAGAAATCCAGTGTTGACCTGTGTGGTTCTGAAAACAGATTTGGAAGAAAGTTTTGATGCCCTGGAAGGTCTTTGTCTCCCTCTTTAGCCAGGACAGCTTGGGAATCCTGCTAAATCAGTGGGAGATGCAGCGGGTTGGTTTGAGGGTTTGGGGCAAAATGCAGCCGGGATTGTGTGTCCCTTAGAACCCAAACCAGGATTTTCCTCACCATAAAGCCTCTGTTGGCAGCACCACTGCCAAGGGTTTGGGGAGTTGATTATGGGAAAGCTTTCCCAAAAAATTGTGAGGAATGTAGGTTAATGGAACTCCTCAGTGTTTTTGTTTTAACGGCCTCGGTGATTCCAGCCCAGAGCTGCCTGGTCTGAATGGAACTGTTTCCATTAGGAAGGACACTGATCCCAGGAGAGGGAGCTGAGACTCTTCTACATGTAGTCATTAGTCTCAGGATGAATTTGGGAGCAGTTTCCATGGAAATCTCAAGTGGCAAAGGGAAAATTGAACTCTCACCCACTGGGTGAAACTCATGAAGCCACCGGTGGTTTTGTCCCTGTTGCTGGCATTTATAACTGCTTAGAATTCCAGAATGGTGTGGATGGGAAGGACCTCAAAACCCATCTCATTCCAACCCCCTGCCATGGGCAGGGACACCTTCCACTAGCCCAGGTTGCTCCAAGCCCTGTCCAACCTGGCCTTGGACACTTGCAGGGATGGGGCAGCCACAGCTCCTCCAGGCACCCCAAATTTCAGGGTGGTTTTCATGGTTTAGCCACTTGTCCTCCTGTTCCCACTCCTCTCCAGCCTTCTGGAAGCTCACCTGGCAACTCTGACCTTCCCAAATGTGATCAACAGGGAAAGGAATAGTAAATGGGATCAAAACTTCAGAATTAAAACTGGTGCTTCACAGTCTTAAAAGTCCTGACTGAGCCACAGGGGTGGTGGTATATGGTTTTTTTTTTCAGTGTGTCCTTGTAGAATCTGAGTTATTCCTTCTAATTTGTTTTTAATATTTAAGATAAACTCGGTGTGTATATTTTCCATGTTGTTTTAATAAACTGAATGTAATTTTTTATGGGTTTAAGTGATAAATGTTTAACTTTTCTAGACCAGCACAGCAAGCAAGTCCTAGACAAGGCTTCTGTGACATAAAACCTTGCTGGTTATCCCCAAGTGCAGAGTCCTGTGGCCTTCAGAGCCTTGTTAAACAACTCCCTTGAGCTGCAGGTGATGCCTTTCCTGCTTCCATGTGTTCTCCAGGTGCTGTCAGATGAGGAGAAGAGGAAGCAGTACGATGCCTACGGTGAGGAGGGACTGAAGGACGGGCACCAGAGCTCCCACGGAGACATCTTCTCCCAGTAAGGAGCTTTTCCCACTTTAGGCTGTTCTCCAGCTGCAGCTCTGATTTTGTGATGGTCAAGCTCGTGGTTTTTACCCCGTCCAGGTCACTGATGTGCTGTGAGATTGAGCATTTGAGGAAACACATTTCCAGTGGGTATCCCATGTGACATTCTCCCTTTGGTTGTGCACCACTCCCCGCTGCAAGGGCAGCAAACAGGAGCCAGGGGTGACTTCCCACATGGACACCCCCGTGGGTGATTTTTCAGGTGCAGCACCTGCATCAAACATGTGGGGACTTTCCCAAGTTCCCTGTGCATGACTGAGGTTTAACCTGTTGTCACACCTCGTGCGCCCTTTGGGGACACTTCCCCTTCTGCAAAGTGTTGCTGTAGCAACAAAGCAACTGTAGAATTTGGAGCATTACAGTCCAAAGGCACCTGCACCTGATTTTCTGCCCCTTTGGATCAGCCAGGCACAGACTTCCTAAGTCATTCCTGTAGTTGCTCATCTCTTGTGATCCTGGGTGAGAACTTGCGCTGCTTGTGGGGGACAATATACAGGTTTTCTAGGAATTTTTCCTCATCCCTTTTGTCCTCAAACCACCGAAAACAAACCTACTTAGAGTTTACACCTTGTAGTGGCAGCTGAGCAGTAGAGCAGATCAGAGGGGACTTCCCTTGGGCAGATTTTGAGATGTTCCTGCTCCAAAACCTGGTTCCTCTAATACGGGAAACTTTTCCAAAGTGGCTGCTTTGCTTGCAGTGTCCTGGAGGAGCAAAGAGAGGTTCCTGAGTTTTCTCTGGAGCTTTAGGACTGTGAGAAGGTTGTTCTTTAGGGGGATTGAAGCATTTGCCCAGGATTCCTTCCTGAACTAACCCATGTGCTTTGCTCCAGCTTCTTTGGGGACTTTGGATTCATGTTTGGAGGGAACCCTCGCCAGCAGGACAGGAACATTCCCCGAGGGAGTGACATCATCGTGGACCTGGAGGTCACGCTGGAGGAGGTGTATTCAGGGAACTTCGTAGAAGTAAGTCCACTTTCCAGAGTGTTGCCAGGTTTGAGGTGCTGACCAGTGCTCAGAATATCTCCCCCCAAAAAACAAAGCCCCAAGAGGTGCTCCTGTTCTCAGTGTCTGCCCGTGGGGGATGTTGCGGTGCTCTTTGCTGTAGTTTACTGAAGAAACCACACATTTATCCACCTTTTCCATCTGGCTGTGTCTCTGTAAAGTGGGATAATACTTATTTATTGGCTGTCAGTCACTAGCTGAGCTTTTTTAGTGCAGGTGTAGAATTTAATGATATTTGAGGGCCTGTTCATAAGCTTCTAATTCACTTTGCAATTCCTTCAAAACCACACCGAGGATTTTTCACGGTCTCTCTGTGTGGCCAAACGTGTCACTGCAAGTTTTTGGATTATACAATTGGGAAAAGTATGTGAAAATTGCTGTTTCTTTTAAGCAAGCTCCATTTCTGGTGCTGACAATCCCTCCTGTTCTGCACGTTGGTGTTTGCATTGACTGATTTTGTGCTTTGGGTGTTTGGGGAACCCCAAATAATTTCCCTGTTCTGTGGGACAGGGAAGTGTCACAACCGAAGTGTGAGGTGTTCCATCCCAGTGTTCCCTTTCCTGTGTGGAAAGGTGTGCAGGAAAAGGAAAGGAAATAGCAATTGTGGTGTCAGAGAGAGTTTTCCTGGTGTTTAATGTGTGACCACAAGGTGAAAACTCGGGGTGTTTTGCTGAGGTCACACACGAAAACGTGGCGCTGGGTTGGAAATAGATGATTTTCAAGGTCCCTTCCAATCCAAACCATTCTGTGTTCAAGCTGTTTGAGAAATCCAGACGCTTGTGGAGCCCCAGGAGTGCTGGCACCAAGCTCTCCCTCTTCCCTGCAGGTTGTCAGGAACAAGCCAGTGGCCAGACAGGCGCCGGGCAAACGGAAATGCAACTGCCGGCAGGAGATGAGGACAACGCAGCTGGGGCCTGGGCGCTTCCAGATGACCCAGGAGGTCGTTTGTGATGAGTGTCCCAACGTCAAGTGAGTCGAATGCTCTTCACTGCTGCTCAGAACCCTAAATCCTATGATTTTACCGAGTAATATAGGGATGTTTATTCCCAAACCGACCGCTAGGTGGGGGAAAGTGCCTGAATTCCCAGTAAGAACTGGGGAATGTGGGAAGTCCTAACACAGGTTTCTCGTTTTCAATGGGCCAGTCTTTATTCTTGCAGCAGAGCTCTGTTAGATGGAGAGCTCCCCACTTTCTTCTTCCAGCCTTTTATTCCTTGCACAGTCACACTACAGTGGGAGTGCCACAACTAAATCTGGTTGAATACGTTTGGGGAAGCACGCAGCCTCTAGCTGGAAACAGCTGGAACTGGAATGCCATGTCGTGGTCACACATCCAGATGCTGCCTGTGCATTTAGGAGCTCTTGACTTTGCCTCCCCTACTAGTTGAGCACCTAAAAAAGGCAGCACTGACTCTCCAGTTTTAGATGTGAGCAAGGCAAGAGTGTGAGCTTGTGGGGGTGTTCCCATTACCCCATAACACACATAAAAAGCTGGAATAAAGTTGAAATAGAGTTAAAAACTTAGCGCTGGGTTGCTCTTCCCATTTTCAGGCTTGTGAACGAGGAGCGGACGCTGGAGGTGGAGATCGAGCCGGGGGTGAGGGATGGCATGGAGTATCCCTTCATTGGGGAAGGTGGGTGTGTGCTCAGCTCTGGCCTGCTCCTTTTCCATGATTCAAGGCTGTTCCCCATGGCACTGGGAGTGTCCAAGCCCCACTTTGTGGTGGTTGGAAGTGCTGTGTCCTCTGCATGTGCTGAAATCCAGGAGCATCCCTTTGCTGGGAGTGGGGACGTGCACTAAACCAGCACCAGGTCTGATGTTTCACTTGAGCAGGAGCATCTGCTCCAGGCTTGAGTGTGTTGGGGAATCCCCTCTGCCCAAGGAGATGAAGGACACCACTGACATGCAGGCAGGTCTTCCACAACAGCAGAGAGGTGTGACCCCGCTGACGCAACACCCAGAGAGTCCTGAGGTCTTTTAGATATATTTAAGCAGAGTTTTATTCATCTAAAGATCAACTAGTTGGTTTTTTCCTTTAACATGTGAACTGCAAGTCTGTGTTTGATATCCTGCTTGTTCCTAAAAAGAAATAACTATCTCCTTAAATTCCTTCCCTCTCCCAGGTGAACCCCACGTGGATGGGGAGCCCGGTGATTTGCGCTTCCGAATAAAAGTTCTTAAGTAAGTCCCTGGCCTAGTTAGACTCTTCCTGCTGACTATAAAGGCAGCTTGCAAGGCATTTTCTGGCCAGTGTTGCCCACTCTGGCATGGAGCTTGCCCTGCAGCGTGTTGGTGCAGCCCTGGCACTCAGGGCTGTGCAGGATGTCCAACCCTGATGGTGCTGGAGTAGCTGGATTCATTAGAAGTGGGGTTATCAAAGCATCTTAATCTTTTTGGCTTGAATTCACCGGGTGTGATTCACATGAAATACCTCCTTTTTCCACAAATACACCATCTCCCTGTTGTAAGGAAATTCACTATTGAGAAGATCGTTGTGTGAGTCACAACTTCTTGTCCCACCTCAGCACTCCCTGCCCTAGAAATAGAAAGGGCATTGGGCAGTACTTATCGTGCACAGGAAAATGAGGCTAGATTTGATTCATTCCTCACTTCCCCTCCTATTTGTGAATTCTCCAAACTCCCAAAGAGAAGGGAAGATGCTGAAGGACCTGTTTCCCCTCTGGGGAAGGAGGAAAGTTCAATGTCTCTTATTTCCACAGGCACCCAGTGTTCGAAAGGAGAGGAGACGACTTGTACACAAACGTGACGATCTCGCTGGTCGAGGCACTGACAGGCTTTGAGATGGATATTGCCCACTTGGATGGGCACAAGGTGAGGCCCAAGGTGCTGTGGAACCCAGAGCTACCTGCAGATCTCCTGTGCTTGCTCAGAGTCTGGTTATATCCAGTATTCCCTCAGCTAGAGCCTTCCAGGCCAATTCCCATGGAGCCAAAACAAGCTCTCAAGTGTGGGTCTCACTTCCATGCTGTCCCAGCTGGTGTTAGTTCTGGCACATGTCCTGCCTGGACCCGTTGATACCACAGGTTTTGGCAAAGGATCAAAGCTCCAACATCAGATGGAGCTTTCCAGAGGGTTGGAAAGGGTGCTGGAGTGTTGGGGTGCACACACACAACACGGAATGCCTAGAGAGGTGTCCAAGGAATGATTGGACGTGGCACTCAGTGCTCTGGGCTGGGTGACAAAGTGATGGTTGGTCACAAGTTGGACTAGATGATCTTGGAGGTCTTTTCCAACCTCAATGATTCTGTGATTCTGCAACACTAATAATGTCCTAAAATTCCTTTTCCCTCCAGGTTCACGTTGCTCGGGATAAAATCACAAAACCCGGCGCCAAACTGTGGAAGAAGGGAGAGGGTCTTCCAAACTTTGATAACAACAACATCAAAGGCTCCCTAATAATCACCTTTGATGTGGAGTTCCCCAAGGAGCAGCTGACCCCGGACCAGCGGGAAGGTGGGTGTTCAGAGCCCACCAGAGCTGATAAGAACCTGGCACAGCTGATCCAGGGGCTGGAGTGCTCAGGGAGGGCTCTCCTGTGCCTGTGCCCCTTGTACAACATAACACAGTTGGCTGATGCCCTGTGATGAACTCCCATTTCCCTGGGAAGCAGGGAAGTTTGGCTGCTGCAGCTGTAGGGAGCCAGATGAGGTTGGGATGTGCTGCTGCTGGAATGTAGCACTTGGCAAGTTTGCAGGTGCTTTGTTTTGGAGCTGGCCATCTGGCTGGGCTTAGCCTCTGCTTTGCCTCTGCTGGAATGGGATCACAGAAGGATTTTCCAGCCCCTGCTGCTACTTTCTTGGAGGCAAGACTTGTGGGAATCCCTCTGCTGTCGAGGGTGAGGAATGTCACGCTGTGTCAGGAGAAGGGTTGTTCCTCCCCACACTTCCTTCTATCCTACTCCCTCTAGGAGAGATCTGCTGCTCAGCTTCAGTGCTCAAATGGAAGCTTGATGAACCATGTAGAAATCCTAAAATTGACAGGATTCCCTCTACTCCTTGCTGGGAATTCTTTGCTGCAGCAGCCTCTGTGGTCACTTCTGCTCTGCATCAGAGTGGGCATCAAGGGCCTTGTCCTCTGCCACGGGGCAAAGATGTTCCTGGCATGTACCAGTGCAGCTCCTCAGGAAATCCCTATCCCCAGAACTTCTTCCAGGGCTTCCTCTGAAGGTGCTTTTTTAGTGGATTTCCTGAACTCCTCAAGTTTCTGGAGGGAAGCCAAGCCCTGGGTGGGCTGAGCCCTGTGGCACTCGCTGCTGCCTTGGCCACGCCGTGCCAGCTGCCATGGGCAGCCCAGTTGGTGGCTGCAGCTCCGGGTGTTCTGTGGCCCTTCCTGCAGTTGGCTGGGCTGGGAGGGCTGTGCCTCTGAGCTGTGCTTTGGGTGATCTTGCTGTGGTTTTATCCCTGTGCTTTCCTGCTTGTTCCAAGGGTATTTCACAGGGCACAGCGGCCACGTCCCTGTGGAGTCTCATTCCACGCTCCGTTGCCCTTCTAGAAGTTTCATCAGGCAACAGCACCTCTGAACCACAGGAGGTTATTCCAGCTGTTGCTCTTGGCACTTTGGAAGACACTGGGCAAGGAGCAGTGACAGAAGCCTCCGTGTTTGTGACGGTTCCTCCCACACCTTTCCGGATATCCGGGAGCAGGGAGATGACCTTGCTGCCATGAGTGTGTTCGGGCACAGGGTGTTTCTCTCCCTCCTAAAGCAATTCCACATTTCCCAGGGGAAGGTGACTGGGTAGGCAGTCAGATGCCTTCCTGTGTGCTGGATGTCTCCGAACATCCAGTGACTGAAGGAGTTTTATGAGGGAATAGGTCAATTCCGGCTGTGAGGCAGTGGTTCAGTGGACACATCCAAAAGAAAACTGGGCTGCAGAATTCAAAACATTCCTTTTTTTCCTTATTGTTGGCTGTGGTCCTGATTTCTTATCTCCTAACCATATGTCCAGCTCCTGGGGCTGTCAGAAGATACTCTGGCTCCAAGAGCACCGCTCTGAGCTTTGGAATAAGATAAATAATCCTTTCTTTCCTGCCAGTGAAATTGGGCAGAGCTGACTCTGTCACTTCTTGGTGGTATCAACAACATTTCAAAGTAAAAATTGCCTTCAGCCTCCAGTAGAAAATGCCTCAAGTGCAGTAGCACCAAATGCCAGGATTCCTGGTTGGAATTCCTGATTGAACCTCGGATATGTGTTGAAATACCCTGTTCACTACTGAGGGTAGCAGGAAACGAGGTGCAGGAATGGTGCTAATCCTACTTTTCTGGTGTTCCTGGAGTACCCCTTTCTCCAGCCCCGTCCTTCCTTTCTAAGAACCACACATCCAGGAGCCACATCCTCTCACCCAGCAGCCAGGAAGTGACTTGGAGCCTCCTTTGGATGCAGAGGGGAAGTGAACTTACCTTGCACCCCCTGGAAAATGACCTGTCCCTAATGATCAGCAGCTCCTGAAGAGAGGTTTGCTTTGTCCTGCTGTTTCTGGAAAGAGATGAGGAGTCTCTGCCCATCAGCAGGAATAGTTCTCACCTGGCAGAGAGCCCTCTTGATTCCAGTTACTACTTCCAGGCCAGTTTTCCAGTATTTTAACAGAGCTACTGTGGCAATTATACATCCAATTACTGGCTTTAAAGGGTGGTACAATGTTTAGCCAAAAAGAGTTAAGGACAGACAAGCAGGACAAGGTTTGCAGGGAGACAAACTGTCTTTTAGCAGGATTTCCTGAAGGATTTCCATGCCTGAAAGGTTGGAATTTTCTTCTGTACAAGTAAATTGGTTGGTTTAGTTACTAATGTCCAACCTGAGCCTCCCCTGGCACAGCCTGAGGCCGTTCCCTCTCCTCCTGTCCCTCGTTCCCTGGGAGCAGAGCCCGACCCCCCCCGGCTCCCCCCTCCTGTCAGGGGGTTGCAGAGCCAGAAGGTCCCCCCTGAGCCTCCTTTTCTCCAGGCTGAGCCCCCCCAGCTCCCTCAGCTGCTCCTGCTGCTCCAGCCCCTTCCCAGCTCCGTTCCCTTCCCTGCACACGCTCCAGCCCCTCCATGTCCTCCTTTAGTGAAAGTTATTTGGAAGTTCCCCCTGGTGTGGGGAGTTCCCCCTGGTTTTAGGTCCTGGCAGCCCCTCCTGGGGCTCTGAGGGTTTTGCTGCTGGTCTGAGCCATGCCCTGAGGGGCCCCAGGGCACTGAGTGACCAAACTGACTTAATCAGAGGGGACTCCCTCCTTAATCCCTGGAAAAACAATGTGACGTATCCATTCTTCCCACTCTGCTTCCTCTGCTCTGGGTGGACTCGCCCTTTCAGCAGCAGTGGAGACCTGCCAGTCCTTCCCTATCCTGCCAACCCCAGGAGATGAGCTTTTATGGATTTAAGGGCTGACTCACCCTTTTAGCCTGTTCTGGTAAGAATTTGATCCTGCCAGGTCCTGGGCCGTGTCAGTTCCTTGAAATGCTTGATGACTGGGATTTCAGGAGTGAGGAAAGTGTATCTGAGGAGGCATCCCCCCCTCTGGGCCCTGCTCAGTCACTCTGTCCTTTCCCTTGCAGGTCTCAAGCAGTTGTTGAAGCAAGGACCTGTGCAGAAGGTGTACAACGGATTGCAGGGATATTGATGCCTGGGAAAATTGGACTTCCCTGGAAATGCAAAGTCAGATTTGTTTGTGGTCTTTTCTCCTGCCCACTGGAGAATGGAAAAGGGGGAGGGAGGGAGGGCAATGGTTGAGGTTTAGCTAATTTTTAATTTGTAAATGATGGAAGTGCTCAGAGTTGGGGGAAATACTTTTTCAGGACACAACTGGTGCTGCCTATAATGTTCCACATCCTGGAACAACAGAGATTCCTTAAGCAGGAAAACAGAGATGGGGAAGGGAGTTTTAAATTCCATGCAGGTTGGAATTTCTGGTTTTTAAATATATTTTGATGTGACTTTTCTTGACCATCTCAACATATTTTCAGAGCTGCTCCTGCTTTTTACGTCCTTTGTGTCCATCTCTTCCAAAATATTGTTGCTTCGGGTGGTGTTTTTAATCCCAGCCCTTCCCCTTTGAGTCTGGGGTGTGGTGTTGGTTCAGAGTCTGTGTTTTTGGGGCAGGAATACTGATGCTCTTGGGAATGGATTGGGAATGGTTGGAAAAGGAGGGAATAGTCTTTTAAGGCCTCTGTGGACTCTCTTAACTACCAAGTAGTCCTGTTGTCCCAAAACACTTGGTTTGGAATTGGACCTTGCTCCAGCTTAGCAAAGACTCCTGGGTCATGGTGGGATTTGGGAATGGCTCCATGGCCTTGGTTCTCCCTCTTTTCCCCCACCTGTAACCAGCATTTACTGGAAAAGCTCCCCCCTCCTGCGCTCTGTCCTCCGTGAGGACGGGACAGGTGACGGAAAATAAAGTGTGTGTTTGAGTTGGAATGGCAAAACCTCCCTGGTGATGTGTTTGCACAGCCCTTCCCTGGGACAGCCAGGCCCGTGCTTCCCTCTTGTAGGCAGCAAGAGAAATCCTGGGATCATTTCGGTTGGAAAAGCCCTCCGAGCCCATCGAGTCCAAGCCTCCCCCAGCGCTGCCCAGGCCACCACCGACCCATGTCCCCAAGTGTCACATCTTCTGAATCCCTCCAGGGGTGGGGACTCCACCACTGCCCTGGGCAGCTGTGCCAATGTGTGGCCGCTCTTTTAGGGAAGGAATTTTCCCTCATATCCAATCTGAACGTCCCCTGGAGCAACTTGAGGCTGGTTCCTCTTCTCCTGTTGTGTGTTATGCAGGAGAAGAGCCCGACCCCCACCTGGCTCCACCCTCCTTCCCGTTCCCTCAGGGCTCTTGGGGGCTGGAAAGTGGGATCCTCCCAGTGTTGCCTTACCCCTCATTCCCTCTCTGGGGAAGTGGATGGGATCTGGTTTGCCTGCAGATGGAACTGTGGGCTGGGGAGCAGCAGGTGGAGCCTCCAGGTTGTTTTGTTTTCGGTTTGTTGTTTATTTTCCTTACTGGGAGCTGGAAGAGCTCGGTGAGGTGGGAACAGCTCCGCCCAGCCCCTGTGTCCCTGCTGCCCTGGATCCAGCCCTATCCCACCCAATCCTGGGCTCCAGCGGGAGCTGACGCAGCGGAAGCTGCAGCACTGGGAAGTTTTCCTGTTGGATCCTTTGTCCATTTGCCTTGGCAGAGCCAAACGGGGTCTGGGGAGCTGAGACAAGCCCGGGATGCCAAACTCTTGGACTCCCTGCCGGTCTTCCTCAAAATCCCTGAGGATAAGCTGTATTCCCAGCTGAGGCTGCTCACTCTGCCCACGGCTGCCCAGCCTTTTCCAGGTGCTGCAGGGCAGCTCTGCCTCTGCTCCCCCTCAGTTCAGATTTCTAGGAAACCTCCTATTTCAAAGAATTCCTTCCCGTATCCCTGTGCACAGGGCTGATTCCTGTTATTTCAGCCCCTTGCAACCCTACTGCCAGTGCTCACCTGTACCAACGAACCCAAAAAGCTGGGATTTCACTCCAGAGTCCCAGCTTCCCCCTGGAGAAGGTGTAACCTTTCCTACCTGCACCCCCAGCAGCAGCCAGTGGGTTTATTTTGGGCCTGGCTCCTTGTTCCCGCTGCTGCTTTTCCTTTCCCTGCTAATCCCTTTCCTTCCTGTGGTTTGTTTTTATGGCATTGTGGGGCTGGACTCCTCGGGGAGCACAACAATGGCTGCAGAGCTCTGAACTGTACAGCAGCAAGGAGGAAAACAGGAAAAAAAGCCCCAAATTCCAAGCCGGCAACCCTGCTTCCTTCCATCCTATCCCTCCCGCTGTGGGGGGGTGTCCTCCGCCTTCCCCACCTCCAGACAAAGCTTCCAGGGCTTCCATGCTTTTTCCCAGCAGCAACAGCAGTGCTTGCTCAAACATTTCCACAGGTTTCTGGATCCTTTATGCTTATAAATGCTTCCCAGGGGGTTTATGTGTTCCCATCTTGGTCAGGGACCAAACAGGGATCCGGACAGTGCGAATCTCCGAGATGGGAATTCTGTCTCCCACAGCCTGGATTTCCAGCCCTTTCTAAGCAACGCTGTTCCCAAAGTGGACCAAATAAACCCTAATTTCCTGGTCCTCTTTTACCCTGGATCCTTGTAAAGGTGAAGATTGGGAGGGCTCAGATAGAGGTGTGTTTTTCAGTTCTTCTAGGAAAACACTTGTCCTTAGAACACGTTCCCGTGCTGCTCTGGGGAGGCCTGGCTGAAATGGGATCCTGGTTTATTCCTGAAGGGAATGGTTTTCATCACCTCCAGGGCCTCACCACCGGCTGGATTTTAGATGTCATCACCTCCATCAGCGCTGGGTTCCCACCCTTTGGATGGATCCCTCCCATCCCAGGGGAGGAGAAGGAGCAGATGGGATGAAGATTCCATAGCAGGTTGATGATGAGGGCAAAAACAGGGCTCGGATCTACTTTTCCATCATGCCCAGCAGCCTTATCTGTGTCTCCTCTCCCTCCACAGCCTGGCTGGCTGCACCTAAAGCCACATTCCCCATCCCAGACCAGGTGCTGAGGTTTTGGGGCTGCTCCAAGGAGCTTCAGCCCTCGGTGTGGGGATCCTGAGGGGTGGGAGTTTGCTTCCATTTGGCTTCAGCCACACAGAGGCTTCCAAGTCTGGGAAGTGTTTGGGAAGTGTTCCCAAACAGCCATTTCCCAATGGGAACTTCTCTGGAAGTACAGCTCAGGAAGGCTGGGTTCTTCCAAAGAAAAATCTTGTTATTTTTGAGTCATCTGTATCTGAACCTTTCTGCGCCAGAGCCGGCAGGGAGGGCAGGAGGGAGAGGGGCCTGGTGCCGGGAGAACATTGCTCTGAGGGCACCTGGGATTGCCATGGGAGCCTCCAGCTGGGCAGGGAAGGTGAGGCCGTGATTCCTCACCGGAACCCGAGCTAGCAGCCCCCATCCCAGCTCCCCTGCCACTGGATTGCCCAGGGAGAGGACAGCCCGTGGGCCCGGAGGTGTGGCGGGATGGGGGGATCTCGCTGCCTTCATCCCGGCTGCCACCCGCGCATCCCTGCTCCTGGCCAGCTTCCTCCTGCGTCCTGCAGCTGACCTGGGAGGCGAGCTGGAAAGGGAAGAGGGCAGAGATGGGCACCCCTCCGCCCTGCCAGGAGGGACTGGCCAGCACAGCCCTTTCCTCTGCTGTATTTCCAGGGAGCCGCTCGCTTCCATGTGGGAGCAGGAGGCTGCTAGAAAGCAGATCCCAAACAGCCTCCATCCCCCCAACAAAGTGGATCCCCTCACCCCAGTGCAGCCCCCGGGGTTAACAAGGGTGTCCCAAAGCCCAGAATTCAAACATCTGGGGCTGTGACACTGTGACCTCCGGGAATTTGGAAGGACGTGGTTTGTTTAGTCCAGAAAAGCCACAATGACACCACCGCAGGCTCCGAGTGCGTAAGAGGTGTTTACAGGGATAATCCCTTCCTCCTTCCAGATGGATCCCATCGGCCCCACTTTTCTCCCCCTCCCCACCCCAGCAGGCACAGGAGGTTTGGGCAGCTCCTGGAGCCATCCAGCCCTTTGGCCCTGGGGCACGAAGGCTCCTGAAGGACATGGCTGGAGGTGCCGACCTTGCAGAGGGAGCTGATGTCCAAAAGGGAATGTGGGGGTGGGGGGAGACCTTCCCACCCCATCCAAGTCTCCCATGGTCTGGAGACACAGGGAAAAGCTCTTTCCTGGCACGTGGGCATGGTCTCACTGGTCTGACTGGAGCAGGGATCAGGGATCAAGGTCTTATCTGAGCCCTTATCCAAGGCAGCAATAGCGGAGTGATGGAAACCATGCGTGGAAAACAAAGCCTTGCCTGGCGATCCCTGCGGAAAACCGGGATGCTTCACTCCGGGGGCTGGTGAAAGCTGCCAGAGGTTTGTGTACAGAACAAACCAGGACCCGAAAAACCCCCGAGGAGCAAATGGAAAACCCCTGTGGCTGACGGGATCCGTGGTGACACACTGTCCCGAGCTGGGATCCGGGGCAGAAGAACGGCCAAATTTGGGAAAGGATGGGCCGTGCATGTGGCTGCCAGGGAGCTGATCCCTGTTGGAAGAGTGACACAACAGGAGCCCAGCTCCCAGTTCTGGGGCAGCCAGGCCACACGTCCCCAGCTTGCCACAACCTTGGTGGCCCTGCCATGAGGCAATTGTGGGTTTTGGGGTGAGGAAGAGAAATTTTGTGAGGTTTGGGATGAGGAGGAGAAAGTTTGGGGTTACAGTGTGCTGGGTGTGGGTGCTGCTACCACAACCCCTCTGCAGTTGGTCACCATGTCCCTGTGGGACACCAGTGCTGGTGGAAGGTTTGGATGTGTTGCCCTGGACACGGATTGAGGTGAGGCTGTTCCCTGGGGTCTTGCAGTTTTGGGGGTTCCCCCTGCCAGGTGCTGCCCCATCCCCCTGTGGGAACTCCAGACCAGCAGCAGAGTTGGCTCCATCCTGGAACGCTCTCCTGCTGCGACCGACACGCACGGGGGGCCTGGGAGCAGGAAAGAGGCTTTTCCAGAGCTGCTCCAAGTGGAGGCTTCCTCATCTGTCCAAAAGATGACGCATTTCAGAGGCAAAAAGCAAAACAAGACCTGCTATTCCAGACCTCCCTGGTTTCTCCAGCCTGGGCCTGTCCTGGGTGCCCTCCCGGCTATCCAACGGCTCCATCACAGCCGTGGGGATCCCACAGGATCCGCCCTCTGCAATCCCAGCCGGAGCAAGGAGCTGCAGCCCAGGGAGGGGGGGACTGGGAATGAGAATCCCTCTGGCTCTTGGGGACCACGGTGCAACACATGCAGGCAGCAGAGATGCCCCAAGTCCGAAACCCAAAGCAGAGCCGGGAATGTGGCCGTTTCTCCCGGCTGGAAGGGATTTTATCCCTCCACGGGGAGCAAACCCACTGTGTGTGACCTTCAGCATCCCTGGATGCCCGTGGCAGGGACAGGCAGTGCTTGTCCCTCAGCACAGCTCCTGCCAAAGGCGATGATGCTCACGTGCCTCAGCCCTGTTGTTTTGGATTCTCCGGCCTCTCGGAGCCTCCGGAGGGTGGGGAACACGCCAGTCCCTGCCCCCGGAGCCTGGGGAGGCGGGGGCTGCTTCAGGGATGGCCGTGGGCCAGGGTGATGAGGTGTGGGCTTGGGACACCTCCTTCTCCATCCCTGCTAGAGGACAACCCCCAGGGTCATCTCCCCATCCCCTCTGTCCCACATCTCTTTTCCCGTCTTCCCCCATCCCACCCTTTCTTGCTCACAGGGTGTTTAGAAAGGAAAGAGCTGGAAGTTAATGCAGGAGAGCTCCTCTCCTGCACTGTCCCCTCCATCCCCAGCCAGCTCCTGGCTCATCCCCAGCCCTTCCTGTCCTTGGAGAGGTGGAGATGAGCAGGAGAGCTCAAAATCTTCCTTTGGGTGAAAGGGAAACGCGGCCAAGAATTTATTATTGATACAACCAAAGTTTAAACAGTCAAGAGGAGTTTTTAGCTGGGATTTGGACTGTGGAAAACTGGCCCTCACAGCTGTCTGTGCTTGGCCTTGGAATGAAAAACAGTGGGAAAGTGACTTAATTGAGTCAAACCAAAGCTGGGGGAAGGTTGAAATGAGCTCAGGAGCTGCAAACCCCTCCAGCAATCACCAACAGCCTCTTTCCTGGAAAACTCAGTGCACAGCCCAGGGTCAGACACTGGGACTGGCACCAGCAGACACAGCTTTTGATGGATCCATGATGGATCCACAGCCTGTGATGGACCCATGATGGACCATGATGGACTCATAATGGATCCACAGCCCCCAAAAGGGCTCCTAAGGGGAATGAGAGCAGCCAAAGGTGTGGTGGGAGCTGATGGGTGCTTTTATTACACAAGGTGTGACATCCTCCCTCCACCCCTCTGGAACAGGGATAGATGAGGGTTTAACTCCATCCTTTTAACCATTCCTTGCTGTTTCTCCTGCTGGTTTTCCCACCACCCCCCTCTTCCCCATTTTTCCATCCGTGCCAAGCGTGTTTCTGTGGAGTCTCAGTACATTGTGCCAGCCCAGCGTGGGGAGCATCCCCAGGGCAAGGGCTGCTGGGGGGGTCAGTCCAGCTGGGACAGGGCAGGGAAGCCATTGGTGCCCCTTGGGAGCAAAGCCCGTGGCACTGGGGACGTGCATCCCTTGTGAGGGAGCAGCTTGGTCAACTTATTCACGGAGTGATGATGGATCCAGCCCCTGCCTCCCCAGGGTGATGATGGATCCATGGGGAGATGCTGGATCCATGGGAAGATGATGGATCCATCCCTTGCCATGTCCATGGGGAGGTGATGGGTCTGTCCCCTGCCTCCACAGGGTGATGATGGATCCATGGGGAGGTGATGGGTCCATTCTCTGCCTCCACAGGGAGAGATGGATCCACAGGGAGATGATGGGTCCATCCTCTGTGTCCATGGGGTGATGCAGGACAGCTGCCAGCTCCGTTAGCAGCTCCCTCCCGTGCACCAGAAGATCCCCACGGCCATGCCCAGCAAGCAGAGGGTCCCCAGGATCAGCCCCAGCACCAGCGGAGCGCGTGACCGCCCGCTGAGTTTTCCTGCAAGAGCCAAGAAGGACGGAGGTGACGACCGGGGTCACCCCACCATGTCCCCCCGGCCCCAGCCCCGGCCCCAGCCCAGACCTGTCGCGGCGCTCTGAGCCCGCAGGATGCTGACACAGGTGGTGTTGAGGAAGTGCTGCAGGTGCTGCGTGGTTATGGGGTACTTCATCAGCTCCGTCTTGGCAAAGGTGGCCACCAGGTGCTGGCCGGGCCAGCGCCGCTGCCAGGTGGCGTTGGGGACATGGAAGCTCAGGAAGGCCGTCCCGTTGAGGGTCACCTCGTAGAAGCTCTGGGATGTGCCGTTGGGGAAGAGGCGGCAGCCGAGGTGGCAGCAGAGCCTCTGGGTGTCTGTGGGGACAGAGGGACAGACGGGGTCACCAGGTCCCACCCAAACCATGCCCTGAGCTCTCACGGCCACAGCCCTGCAACAGCCGACCCACCCACGGCTCTGCTCCCCCTCAGTGGCTTTTCCAGCGGCCGGGATTATTTTCCCTCCCTTATCTCCCAACAGCACAGATCCAGTTTTATGGAGATGAGAGGGTTTCGGGGCACCTATTGCTCTCCTGGATGGATGCACCCAGGGAACGGGGGACACCAGGATGTGGTGGTGTCATACCAGAGACCCCGCGGTGACACAGGGCTCCCCAAGGAGCAGGTACAGAAATGTGGAGCTGGGGAAAAACAGATTTGGGGGTAGGGAAGAAAAGGAAGGTGAAGCACAGCCTGGGAAGGAACAGCAGAGGAAACTGGGTTTGTGGAGAGGTGCAGGAGCACGAAACCATCACCAGCAGCAACCCATTGCTCCCAGAAAGCTGTGGGATTCTGGCAGGGAGCAGGCAGGGAGTAGACAGAAAGCAAGCAGGACGCAGACAGGGTGCAGGTAGGATACAGGTGGGATGAAGGCAAGAAGCAGGCAGTAAGAAGGCAGGATGCAGGCAGGGTGCAGGCAGTAAGAAGGCAGGATGCAGGCAGGGTGCAGCTGAGATACAGGTGGGATGCAGGCAGGGTGCCTACACCTCACTATCCCCTCCAGCTGCAGTCCCAGCCCTTTTCCCGAGGAGCAGCAGCAGGTTGAGCATCACCCCGTTCCCAGGGCAGGCTCTGGATGAGAAATTCCCGGCTCTACAGAAGGGCTCCCTTTGCCCAGAGAGGTTTTGCACATGGCCGTGTCCCCACCCCTCTGCCCACCTGTCCCTGCAGAGCCATCCCCGTGCCCTGGCAGCACAGGGGGGTCTCTCCTACCCCAGTGCCCCCGGGCACCACTCACAGTCCATGGGTCTCTCCTTGTTGAAGAGCTTCACCAGGTTGCTGAAGTTGCTGAGGTAGGTGGTCACGTCCTTCTGCCGCCGGGCCCAGGCGTCGGGCGGCTCCAGCGGCAGCACCTGGGTGACACTGTGCCCCTCCAGCACGTGGCTGAGCCGCCCGTCCAGGCTGGCGTTCCCCCAGAAGAGGGAATTGCCTTCGAAGACGCGGGTGTGGTGCACCATGGTGAAGGTGAGCGGGGCTGCGGGACATGTGGGACATCACACACCGCCCCGTCACCCCCGCGAGCCCCGCGCCCACCCCCTGCCAGCCCCGCGTCCCCCCACGCCAGCCCCGAGCTCTCGGCTCCCGTGCCCCTGCCTTACCCGCCTGCTCCGCCCCGCAGCCCAGGGCCCCGCAGAGCAGCAGCAGCCGCAGCATCGCGGGAACGGGTGCGGGGATGGGGACGGCGCGGTGGCCCCGAGGCTGGCCCGGCCGGGAGTTCGGCGTGGGGACAGCGGTGGGCACGGAATGGTGGCCCCGGGCTGGCCCATGGGATGTTAAGCCGGCCGGGGAGGTGGGGCTGTGGGAGGAGGAGAGCGGGACTCCAGCCAGGTCTCTCCCATTTCCTCACCCGACCCACCCGCACCCCTTCCCTGCCGGACATGCCGGGCACTGCAGTGCCCCGGGATGCGGGATGAGGCTCCAAGATCACCTCGGGACAGAGAGAATTGGGCGAGCAGCCAGTGCCTGCCTCACTTTCCCCATCCATTGGCTGGGCAGGGTCCATCCCGCCCCCCTGGAGACCATTCCCAGGGAATGGGGGAGGGATGGAGGGAGCAGCCTCACACCCACCAGGCCTGGAGTGGGCATCCAGCACCAGAACATCCCTCCCTGGAAGGGGGTGACACTCGGGGGAGCTAAGCTGAGGGGTAGGAACAATTCCTTCCCAATATCCCACCTAACCCTGCCCGCTGGCAGTGGGAAGCCATTCCCCCTTCTCCTCTCACTCCAGGCCCTTGTCAGTAGTTTCTCTCCATCTTCCTTGTAGCTCCTTCAGCCACTGCAAGGCCACAATCAGGTCACCCCAGAGCTTCTCCTCTCCAGGCTGAACAATCCCAGCTCTCCAGCCTTTCCTCCCAGCAGAGCTGCTCCAGCCCTCTGACCACCTTGGGGCCTCCTCTGGACTCTCTCCAGCAGCTCCATGTCCCTCCTGTGCTGTTCCCAGGGCTGGAGCAGCTCTGCAGGGGGGTCTCCCCTGAGGGGCAGAGGGGCAGAATCCCCCCTGCCCTGCTGCCCACGCTGGGGGATCAGCCCAGGGCACGGGGGGTTCTGGGCTGGTTCATGTCCAGCCTCTCCCCCCCCCAGCCCCCCCAGGCCCTTCTCCCAGGGCTGCTCCATCTGCTCATCCCCAGCCTGGACTGATCCCGGGGCTGCCCCAACCAAGGTGCAGCCCCAGCCCTTGGCCTTGTTAAACCTCAGGAGATTCCCAAGGGCCACTTCTGGAGCCTGTCCAGGTCCCTCTGGATGGCCCCGTCCCCCAGGTGTGTCCCTGCACCCTCAGCTCGGGGTCACCTGCAAAGCTGCTGAGGGTGCCCCTGATCCATCCTCTGGGTCAGTAATGCAGATATTAAATAAATAACACTGGGCCCAGCACACACCCTGAGGGCACCACTGCCCACTGGTGTCCACTGGGACCCTGAGCCATTGACCACGACCCTCTGGATGGGACCATCCAACCCCTTCCTTGTCCATCCATTGAATCCTTCTCTCCCCAGTGTAGAGAGAAGGATGTTGTGGGGGACCATGTCCAAGGCTTCACAGCAATGCAGATAAATGACTTTATAATCCATAGAAATGTCCTCCGTAGCCCCTCCCTTGTCCACTGATGGAGTCACTCCACCACAGAAGGCCA